>NC_000074.6:31339678-31639678 GCF_000001635.26 Mus musculus
GCAAGGAATACACCACATAATTTTGTTATAGCACAAGCTATTCCGACATATAACTCAGGAGAATTCAGAATTAGCCTATGTCATGTATCTTTGTGTATCATTTTCACTGTTTGTGACAATTTTCATAGCTGACTGATCAATCTAGAATTACTTTTCTATTTAGCTGTGGCTTGTCTTAAGGACAAAAGAAGTGACATATGCCAAAGATACTCATAAGTCATGATGTAAATTTCTAAATGAAAGTTACTTCAGATTTTTTTTTTTTTTGGTGTGGTTACATTTATTTATTTGTGCAAGGAAGTTGGTTCCCTATTTTTACCACATGAGTCCCAGGCATCCAATTCAGGTTGTTATGCTTGGCAGCAAATACCTATACTTGCTAAATCATCTTGCTGGGCCCTGATATGAAAGTCCTAGGTCGTCATTATTCTAAATCCTTACAAGAGTCCCATGATGTGATGTTATTGACATTGTGAGACTGCTTTGCATTGACCTAGAGAAAACAGAAGCAAAGTGAAACTGTCTCAGATTTCTTTTTGTTTTGTTTTGCTCAGGGAGCAATATACATCTATATATCTACATATCTATATATCTATATATCTATATCTATACACACCATGTGCAGGTTCCTAGATCAACCTTGGTTAAGCATAATCTGAATAGCTCCCCCGATCGGTATTGTCATAAAGTATTTTCTGTCTTGGAAGGTAAAGCCCATTTACAGCTCAAATTGTATTTCATGGTTTTCTTCTTGGCCTAAGAAAGCAATACGTGCGAAGTTTAGAAATCTCTCCTCAGTCATCACAGAGTTGTGACTACACTCAACTGTAGAATAAATCAAGGTTTAGAGAGTTTATGGAGAAAAGACGTGTGGACTAAAAATTCATTCACCCAGGGCAAATTTATTTCTAAAGCTTTTATTAATCCTTAAACATGTAAATAAATAAGAAGAAAAGAGCAGATCGAAGGATATAAAAAGCCTTGTAAGAGCACTAAGATGTAAACAGTAACCCTGAATCCTGTGACCTCACTTTAGCTTCCCCATAGGAAGGACTTCTTGTGATGTCAAGTGGGTGCAAGAGGCAAGTGAGGCCAGGGTAAGGGGCACAAACTAGAAATGGTAAAAGCATACCTCCTTCATCTCCTGGATGTGAAAACCCCAGGTCTGTTCTGGAAGGTGACTACTGTGCCTCTACTTTAGCTGTGGGACCACAATAGCAGATGGCATAAGTCATGTGGGGAAGGTTATGGCAAGCAAGTGAGTTTTCTGGGGATGGACTGTAATGGGTGTGCTCTGAGAGGCATGGGCCCCAGAGAATTCATCCCAGGATTGCTTCACTCTGCTGATATATGCCTTTCTTGCCATTATTATATAGTTATTGCCATATAGTCTTGCCATTATTATATAGTGGACATCAGCCCACACTATTGGGAAAATTTCCCACAGAAATTCTTCACAACATGAAGGTGAACTTTCATGAATTAGTGCTGTTTAGATGAATTAATGATTTTATAGAATTTCTAATTTGATTCAAATAGTTTTCAGAAGACCATTTAAGGAGATGGTTTTAGTTGTTTTGCCAGAAAGATATAATAAAATTATAATCAAGAATAGAATGTTCCTCCTCCTCCTCATAAAACAGTAAATAAAGTCTGCGTAATAGAGTGCAATCAGCTTTCATAAATTACACTAAGATGAAAAATAGGCTTGGATCAGATTTGTGATCAAGGAAAAGCATTTACTTTAAGTTAGGTCTAAGGATGAGGCCACCCATGTGTGCTATGATAAAGCAAAGTCATATGAAACTGTTGCTTTGAGCTTATAATTAGCTTATAGAATGAAACACTGCTTTGAACTTAACTATCAGCATCATTTTGTAACTCTCCTTTGTGTAACATTTTATCTCTGAGGTAATTTTATAAAAAACTTTTGTCTAAGAAGCTGTAAAAAGGCTGAGAGAAAAAAATAAAGTGTGGCTGTTGGGGCTCTGCTCTCTCCACCAAAGGTATACACACACACACACACACACACACACACACACACACACACACACACACACACATATATATACACAAACACATACATATATATGTATATGTGTATGAACGTGTATGTATATGTATGCATATGTGTACATGTGTATATGTGGTTATGTATATATGATATCTGTCAATATGTGTGTACATAGATACATATGTAGGGATATGCATGCATATGCATATATAAATATGCATGTGCACATGTAAAAATCGATGAAACTGATGGTTGAGCCCGGCCAAGTGTGTGCATGCGTATGCATGACTTTTTCTTTACCCCTTTTCTTTCTCTCTGGAACATGAAGAGTTAATAAACTCAGAGCCTCTAGCCTGGCCAGCCTAGGGGCCCCTGAGTCAGAGTAAAGAGCCCTAGGAACTAAGTTTCAGGTTTCTTTTCCTAATCTCTAACTGCTATCAGCAGGAGTCAATTGCCAGAAGCCATCAGCTTCTGGCCCCCAGAATAGAAAGAGAAAGTTATTTAGAGGTTTTCAGCCTCTGGTACTCCTATCTATGCACCATCTCAGTACCTGTCTGGATAGGACCCTGACAAGCAGGACTGGTTTTGTGTGAAGTCTTTGGGGGCTCTTTGGAGTCTTTCCCTTGCAAAGACAAGGATGAGCAAGATGAGTGGACTGTTGAAATGATGACTTAGCTCCTCTTGATTGATGTGGTCAGTCTGGATTTTGCTTTTTCATATGTTCAAGATGGAGTCTTTAAGTATTATGTTTTAATCATTTGATTTGTTTAGAAGCCCATATTTCCTGCCAGGATTCTTTGAAAAACATATCCTTCCTTCTCTGCTGTCAGATGTCTTAAGCAATGAGCCTCCATCTTCCTGGTGGTCCCTTATCATTACTTGTGTCAGCAGGTTGAGATGACAAGGTGAGCAATTTAAAGCCCCTTTGTCAGACAGAGTTGCTTCTAACACTTGTGGAATAATGCCACAACTTTCTTTGTAGTGCTTCCTAGGTACGGAGCTCTTGGCTACCGTTTGACAGTGGCATTGCTGAATGGACAGTGTTTGCCTGGATCTCACTTTAACACTCAGGATACTTTCAGAGCATAAAAGCAATTTGGTGGTCACATGCAGAGTGGCAGAATAGTCCTTTGCACATATGGCTTTTTCATTCTAAGCCCTTCCCTCCTTGGGCTTCCTTGTTTGCTTGCTTTATTGTCCCTGAGACTCACAAGCCCCATCTTTGCTAATGATGTCCAGTAGCAACATTTTTCAGGCATTACTATTTAATTCCTTCCTCCCAGTGAATCACATCTTATACAGTGTTGTCTCTAGTCAGGAGATAATGAAATCTGCAGGATTTTGGAGACAGTTTCCATTAATACGTTAAGAAAGAGCATGAATTTCATAAACTTAGTACTAGAAGTTGCTTCTTTTTTGCAATTGACCTTAAACCCATTTGGTATCATCTCAGGTTGTTGAGCAATAGTGCTATAATACTTCTGCTGCTCATACTAGTCATTGCAGCTAATGACATCATAAGTCATGGCTTTATTTCTGGTTTCACATGATCTTTATCTTTATTGTATTTTTTTATTTCTCTTTTCTAATTAACCATACCATATTTTAAATACTCTAGGGGGCCCATAGAATTCATGTGAACATGCAGGTGAATAGTTGCATTCTGGGAAGGCCCTTTGGAGAGCCCACAGATAGTATGATAAATGGCTATTGTGCCTTTATCCTCCCTAGAAATTCTTTTCCTCTAAACTGTACATTACAGCTTTTTTCTCTTTTTCTATGATATTTGTTTAGATTTTAGTTACCCAGACATAAATGTTTATTGTTTTGTCACTTGAACAGCTTAGGTTGTCTGCCTGTGTTCATATGCACGTTTGCATGTCTTCCATTATCATGGAAGGCATCCCCCCCACCACTCCAGCATCTGCTCTTTCTTTAAGCTCACGGCATACTCTCATTTTCTGGTATAATTCAAGTCATCCTCTGATCCTTCTCACTCCACGAAAGCAAAATATTTGATTACGCCTTAATCGTTTTATCTCCATTCACTCCCAGACAAAGGCACCATGACTTATTTTCTGTGATCAGAATGTAATCGGGTTTTCACCCTTTGGCGATTCCATATTGTTGGGAAATTGTTTTGTTTATGAGTCTGTCATGGCAGAATGCCTCTCCGTCTGTGCTGTTCTCTGAGGAGAGAATCCAGTAGGGCATTCTAAGTTGAGAAACTGCTCTAACAGGCACACTTTCCTCCTTATCATTCATGATTTTCCAGGGTGAATAACACAGTATATCACTGAGTTTCAAAGGAGATCAACAGTGTGTAATTCCTCACACAGGCCAGGAAGCAGACATTATTCTGTCTCTGGTGGGCAAAAGTATGAAGATGATGAAGAGTTTTCATACTTCTATTTGTATCATTGTAATAAATGTAGGATACTTGTTAGTGTCATTAGAACTTTAAAATAGATAACACTATTAAATAATAAAATACATTTGAAATTGATATAAATGTCAAACTGAAGAGTTTCTAAGTGAAACTTCAAAGATCTACTATAATCAGCCATGAATTTATTCCCATGCCCTGACCAAAATGGTTTCAGGAGACAACGAGGTAAGCATGCTGGTAAATACTCTTTAAATTTCCACCGTGGATCTCCTCAACCGTAGCTGATCTGCAATATTAGGGGATATTTCTGAAAGTCTATGCACTTTACCACAACGTCACAGTCAGAGCCAGCAAGATTCTTCTTTAATGGAGTGATAGGAACTTGGATTTCAAGAGTTTAAAAGATTCATATTGACCATGTATTCATTTTCACCAAGGTTAATCGATATTTAGGCAAGGCTAATCTCCAATAAAATTGTTAGAAACCATCAAAAGAGGAGATAGAAGCCATGCTGAGTGTTTTGGAGTTTAACAGTCACTGGCCTCCCTGCCCCCTAGATCCTCAGTTTCTGGGATGTTTGCTCTACCCAAACACTCATGTGCTTCTCTATAGCTCAATATTGAGGCAATAAGGACTATTTGCCAGCCAGGCTGATAGATTGCTACAAGTGGCTGCTTACCCTTCTAAAGGCTAGGGATGGGGAGGTCAAACATTGTGACGACTCCACACTACCTGCCTGTAGTAGGTAGGTTGCTTGATGGAAAGCTAGTCTAAGCTGGGGAGGAAGGAAGGCACACGTCTTCAACATGTGAAATGAAGCTGAGCATCCACTTCTCTCATTCTCTGCTCCTGCGAGTCACTGGAGCCTCACGTTCTCTCATTCCCTCTGCTATAAAATGCACACACCAATAGAACCAATGCTCAGGGTTGTAGAGAGGACTATGTGGAAGAACAAAGTGGGGTTTTAGCAGAGTATTTGCCCTTCAGGGAGAACTCACAATTGATGTTGCTACTGCATAGTTAGGATATCCTCTTTGCTTCTCTTGGGTGAGGACCTTTTAAAATGCATAGAGGCAGCTCTTCTACTAGAGATAATGGAGTTCAAAGGGTCAGAAGTTCGCAGGTCTCTTTAAGAAGCATGTACACTACAGGTACACATACATGAATACTTATGTGTACATATATGTATATGTGCATTCTATGTCTATATATGGAAATTTTCATATCCATCTGTTTTTAACCTTTTACTAACCTATACTCACCTATTCATTACCTAACTTTTCTTTGTAGCAATGTTCAGGTCTAGTCTCTTTCACCATAAGCCCAGCAAGATGGGGACTTGGAACAAACATCAACCATTGGGCTGGGATCAGATTTAGGCACTTGAGGGGTCAGGCTTATGTTCATAGCATTATTCTCAATACCCCTCACCATGCATCAGAGATAAGAAAGGAAGGCAGTTCCTGTGGCTGCCCAGAATGAGTCAAGGGATGTCAAGGCTAGCAGAGTTAGATTCTGAATAGATTTCTCTTGGGATAGGATAGACTCTAGGTCCATTAGTATCAAAGTAAGCCTTGGGACACAGAAGGGAGTGCAACAGTTCCTTAGTGATATAGGCTTGATTTGTGGTAACTAAGCATAATTCAACAGGAACAGCTCAGGCCATGTTCAGTGGTGAATAGGCATGGCTTCAAGGGCCCAACCCCATTGACTATAATACCATTCTAAGAAGTCAGAGGTTAGAGATGGGGGTTGATTTAAATAGCACAATATCCTAGGAGCATGGATCAAAGTAGTGGCCTGCCACCTAGAGATGCCCAGAGTCAAATGGTCAGTCATGCAAACTGTTATATACCCTTGGTTATAGGAGTAACTTGTCAGAGATAAAACTATGTGCTCAGCCGTGTGGGTCTTTTGCAGCATGGCACAGTCCCCCCGTCTCTCTTCCTATCCAACTACTGAAAGCTTTTTATGGTATCATGTGCTATAAATGTTATAGTCATATTAAGTATTTTCCTCAGGGTATTATACATTGTTCACAACAATAATGATGATGATAATAAATCTGGCCTAGCATTTATTATGCCCTTAGAGGATTTATACCTTTGGCAACTCTTTTCCTATTCTACGATGCTTTCTGTTTTCTCCCTTCCTAATTTTTAAAGTACGGTGGCTGTATCAAGAATTCCTGTGTTAGAACTAACCTGAATTCCCTTACTTTCAGGACTAACTTTCATGCTATCTGAAGTTGCCATGCAAGCTTCAAAAGGAGGGAGGCACCCGACAGTCTTACCTAGTTATGATGCCTACAAATCGCATCAATGACCAGCATGGCACAATAACCTTATGGGTGCAGTAGTGGCACTCATACCTTGGAGGTAACCAACTCCTCACTAGTTGGACTGAAGACATGCCGAACATGAGTGAGATCGTGCCCGGCACTGGAAACTTAGCTAATAAATTGGTGTTAGTGCATTATGGATATTTGAGTTGAATATTCAACTACTAATCTGCTAACCCAAAATAACCCAAACAAAAAAATCTATAAACGTGTCCTAAACCCACTACTAAATATAGTCTTTGCCACTCATCAAGAAAACTTTTCTTTGCAACAAATGTAGACCACTACAGAAAACCACAACTAACCAAAATACAGAATAAGGAGCCCAGTCTGAATGAATACATCTACAAGACACTCCCACACCTAAGGCTCAGGGGACATTGTGGAAGAGGAGGTGTCAAGATTGTAAGAGCCAGAGGATCAGGGAGTTTGCTGTGAGGTTGTGTGTCCAGTGTGTCAGAAGCTATACCTATTAAGTTTCACTACCACCACTACTCAGACATGAACTGAACAAGAAGGTCAACAACAAACATGCCAAACAGGATGGGGAAAGGCTCAGGAGGCCCAAGCTCTGCAAAAAGAACTACAGGCAACTGAACAATCCTTGGAGGGGGAGAGGTGGCCCTCCCCAGGGCAAGATGAACCAATCGATATTCAGTGTCAAATGATCAACCCCGGAACTTACTTACAAATAACATATGGATTCAACAGGTTAGATATTTAGGGTTATATATAATATATAATTGTTATATGTATATATATATATATATACACACACATACATATAAATATAAACAATTAATGAAAAGAAGAGGCCATGCATTTGAAGGAGACCAGGGAGGGGTATATGAGAAAGTTTGGCGAGAGGGAAGGGAAGGGAGAAATATGTCATAATTAAAATATAATCTGTGCTGTGCGGTGGTGGTGCACACCTTTAATCCCAGCACTCGGGAGGCAGAGGCAGGTGGATTTCTGAGTTCAAGGCCAGCCTGGTCTACAAAGTGAGTTCCAGGACAGCCAGGGCATAAAGGGAAACCCTGTCTTGAAAAACCAATATATATATATATATATATATATATATATATATATATATATATATATATATATATAGTATGTATAATCTGAAAACAAAACAAAGAACGTTAAAAGCATTTTTAAGCAGTTGGTTTTTATTATTTTCTTTTATCATCCAGATTATAGTGGATGACATTTTTTTTTATTGATGACATTTTGTTTTATTCGTTTGAATAATATGTGACATAGGATTGAGTACCAGATAACAACCGAAAGAGACCCTGCAAGTGGCCCAGTAACATTATGTGAGCATGGCCTGTCTCCATTACTGCTGGCCCCTTCTCTGATTATAACCCTTAAAATGAAGACCCTGATTTTTGAGTTTGTTTTCTATCACTGTGACAAAACACCTGATATACACAACTTAAAAAGTTAAAAAAAAAAAAAAAGACTTGGCTCATTGGTTCAGAAGTTTCAGGACAGGATCTGCTGGCCCCACTGTTTGTGGGAACATGAAGCTGAAAATCATGGCAGGAAGTTCATGGTGGAATGAGGTCTGGTTATCTAATGGTGAAGCTAATAGGGTTAAAGTGCCAGTGTCTCCGTTGTGGCACGCCCACAATGTCTTAATTTCCTTTACTAGGCCCCACCTTTCAAAGGTTCCAGAATCTCCAGACAATGTCATCAGCTGGGAATCCACACAAGGGCCGTTGGGTTTGTTGAAGCATTAGCTAGCTAGGTGAGGGGGCAGGCTTGCTCATGTTAGTTAATTCAGGAGCAGAGGTACACTGGAAAAAGGAAAAAAGGCCATTAGAACGTTCCATCGACAAAAGGTAGAACAGAGTTATGGGAACCACTAAGACCCACCCTTAGATTTTCTAAAACACTACCGAGTACAAACAGCTAAATCATGCTTTCTGTTTCAGCTAGCCTGAATTGCTAATTATACATTTTTTTTGCATTTGCTTCTAAATCATCCTTAATGAATTAAATAAACATTTCAAGTAACACGAGTGGGGCTACTAGTGATGACATGGGTGGGAGTAATCACAGACCCTGGGAAGGCTCTCTGCTGTTTCACATCAGTCATGGCATCTTCAACTTCCAGCAGACTTTTTGAGAAGAAAATACTCCGACCTAGAGTTCTCCTGGGGAATCAGCTCTCAGATATGGGAAACCTAAGACATAGAGCGACTTTTTTTTTTTAGTGTTTTACAAAATGTCAGTTTTTCCTTGTTGCTGGAACTGATTGTACCTTTTGGGGGCAGTGTGTGTGTGTGGGACCAATAGCGTTTTTTTTTTTTTTTTTTTTTAATCTTAGAAAAATAGCCTACGGTGTTTGCAAAGTTAAAGCCCAGATCCTGTGCTGGAAAGGAGACAAGGAGAAGCTATGCTGCTCTGCATGGCTCTGTCCAAGGCTGTTTCTCTTGGGTAAAATAGTGTCTGAGATTAGGTGTGAGCAGAGGCTGGCCCCTGTTGCTGAGTAAGGGAAACCCTGCCTTTCTGTTTGCCCTTACCCTGAGCTAAAAAGACAGGTGATGAAGGCCACCTGCCTGATTTGAGTCCCGGCACTGCTGTTCTACCAGTCATAGGCCAGACAGGAAAAAAACCATGCCAGTTACACAGATGCATGGAATTTCAATAATTAGGGTGTTAAAGCAAACATAAACTTGTTTATGCTGTAGCTAGAAATGTTTCTCGGAGGCAGCAACTAAAAGAAGCAACGTACATATGTGTGCATTTGTGTGTGTGTGCCTACGTGTGTGAGCATGCATGTGTGCACATGTGTGTGTGTGTGTGTGTGAATGTTCATGACCGTGCATGAATGTGTGCATCTATGTGATCATGTACATGTCCCTGTGTATGTGCATAAGTATGGGCGTGCATATAGGTATAAATGTATGTTTATGGGTGTGTGAACACATGTCTATTCACATATCATGTGCACATATCTTTATGGGTCTATGTATGTATATATCTGTATGAATGTGTATACCTGTGCATACGGATATATGTGTTTAGATATATGGTTATGCATGCATACATATGCACATATGTGTACCTGCATCTAAAGTGTGCAAAATGGACACATGAGTTTGTATACATGTGTTTGAGTATATACTTGCTTGTGTTTACACATGTGTGTGTCTGCGTGTGCAAGCACATGTGTGCCTTTGAGTGTCTGCCAAGTATGCATGCATGATCATATTCATGTGCATTCATGTGTACATTTCTTTGTATGTATAAGTACCTTTGTGTGTGTGTGTACACATGTATGTGACTTTATGATAAAGGGCATATTGAAAAGGGAAAATATTACCAAACAAAATTTATGGGAGGCTAGTGGTTTGAACTAGGTTCCTGTATTAGCCTTCAACAGGACTAAATCAGATGAAATTAGTTTTGCTACACGTCATGCCGTTGTGCTGGTTGATGTCAACTTGTTTTCCCTATACCAAGGTACTCATAGCAGCAGTTGAGAGGCCCAGCTTACTTGAGCCAGCATACTTAGCAATCTCCAAGGAACTCATCTTCGAAATGGCCAGTCCACTGCTGTTTCCCATTTTTGCTTTCTGTAATCATTTTTTTGCCCGTAAAAACCAATCTCATAAGATCACCCACTGCATTTTATAGTAGAGCGTTTTGTTCAGCACGGGAATCATCAATAAAGATGATTTAGTCTTTAAATTGGCAGCAATTTATCTTTCCTAGCAAAGAGTTACTTAATATACATTTTCATTACATGGGAGCCTTCAGAAACCAAGACACAAATCATCAAGGAGACTTGAATGACTCCCATGACAAAGGAGAAGCAGCTTGAGGCAGTCACAGGGAAGCAAGGTTGGACAGTATGGCGTGGTGACAGACTGGAAGGAACTTGTCTCATCTTTATGTATCCAGACTCTTGTAACATTTCAATGTCACCATTTCTTTTCTTGTGGATATAAGAAGATCTCTTCTTGAAGATCTCTTCTTAGCATCTCCCTCAGAGGAAGACCAGAGAATTCTTCCTAGATCTCTAGACCTGTCTCAGGGAAGGGCAGGGGGAAGTTGTGGTGATGATCTTCCTTCTGCTGTTTTTCAGATGCCAAGGACTAGAGTCTTCATATCAACCTGTTCTCTGAGCTTCCAGCTACAGCTCTTTTAGAGTTTGGTATAATCTTGTCTCAGTCTTTCTTTTGGACTTAGTGGTTGGCCTTGTAGAACAACATATGACAGGAGATCAAATGTTTCCTGGGGAATGTTGTTCAGTCATGACCAGAGGCTGTGACAACATGGGTAATGAAATCCAAGTTGAAGGTAAAAGTTTATGGACTGACAATAACACATAGAGAGAATGGAGTGACATGATTCCTAGTGGAAAGGACTTAGAATTTAGGTATTGTTAAATAAAGCAATTAATAAGGGAGATAGTACAATATTGTGACTGCCTTGGGAAGCATTTAAGAGACCAGTGTATTTATGTGCAACTTAACAAGAAAATATTAAGGTAAGGCTGTTACATGGAATATAAATGTTTAATGTCCAAGAGCAATGAATCTTTGGGATTATCTCTTCTACTTTGCTGAAATTATTTGCACCACAAGTCAACAAAAAGCTACAGTTAGCAAGTAACTTCACATGGAATATAAATAGTAGTGTATAGCAAAAAGAGAGGAGACAAACATATCCCCTAGAAGCCCTTGTGTGGCTGTTGTTATGTTGTGTATCACAAGAACATGCTGCCTATCTTTTGCCTTGATTTCAAAAGCATGAAACCCACCTTTCAGTTAAAGCTCCTGATATTCTCTAGGCACAAGGAGAAGTATGACCTTGTAGGCTGCCCTTGAGGTCTTACAGAAGCCTTCAAGGTAACTGTGTTAGGACCTGCCTGAGACTATGGTTGACTTTGGATCTTAGGCCACCATCTGTTGCCTATCCCTTTAGACAAGTTATTTTCAAATTGATCAGTTCACATTGAGTCTACTGGTCCTGTGTCCCTGCTTTGAGTCTTGATTACTTGTTAATTATATACCACTTTGACATCCTGGTTTTGAAAACAACTAGCAGGGGAATGGCTTAAAATTGCTGCTTTAAATTTGTCTGGAATAACAAAAAACCTAGGATAGCAAAAAGTCTTCTCAAGGATAAAAGAACTTCTGGCGGAATCACCATGCCAGACCTAAAGCTTTACTACAGAGCAATTGTGATAAAAACTGCATGGTACTGGTATAGAGACAGACAAGTAGACCAATGGAATAGAATTGAAGACCCAGAAATGAACCCACACACCTATGGTCACTTGATCTTGGACAAGGGAGCTAAAACCATCCAGTGGAAGAAAGACAGCATTTTCAACAATTGGTGCTGGCACAACTGGTTGTTATCGTGTAGAAGAATGCGAATCGATCCATACTTATCTCCTTGTACTAAGGTCAAATCTAAGTGGATCAAGGAACTTCACATAAAACCAGAGACACTGAAACTTATAGAGGAGAAAGTGGGGAAAAGCCTTGAAGATATGGGCACAGGGGAAAAATTCCTGAACAGAACAGCAATGGCTTGTGCTGTAAGATCGAGAATTGACAAATGGGACCTAATGAAACTCCAAAGTTTCTGCAAGGCAAAAGACACTGTCAATAAGACAAAAAGACCACCAACAGATTGGGAAAGGATCTTTACCTATCCTAAATCAGATAGGGGGCTAATATCAAACATATATAAAGAACTCAAGAAGGTGGACTTCAGAAAATCAAATAACCCCATTAAAAAATGGGGCTCAGAACTGAACAAAGAATTCTCACCTGAGGAATACCGAATGGCAGAGAAGCACCTGAAAAAATGTTCAACATCCTTAATCATCAGGGAAATGCAAATCAAAACAACCCTGAGATTCCACCTCACACCAGTCAGAATGGCTAAGATCAAAAATTCAGGTGACAGCAGATGCTGGCGTGGATGTGGAGAAAGAGGAACACTCCTCCATTGTTGGTGGGAGTGCAGGCTTGTACAACCACTCTGGAAATCAGTCTGGCGGTTCCTCAGAAAACTGGACATAGTACTACCGGAGGATCCAGCAATACCTCTCCTGGGAATATATCCAGAAGATGCCCCAACTGGTAAGGACACATGCTCCACTATGTTCATAGCAGCCTTATTTATAATAGCCAGAAGCTGGAAAGAACCTAGATGCCCCTCAACAGAGGAATGGATACAGAAAATGTGGTACATCTACACAATGGAGTACTACTCAGCTATTAAAAAGAATGAATTTATGAAATTCCTAGCCAAATGGATGGACCTGGAGGGCATCATCCTGAGTGAGGTAACACATTCACAAAGAAACTCACACAATATGTACTCACTGATAAGTGGATATTAGCCCCAAACCTAGGATACCCAAGATATAAGATATAATTTGCTAAACACATGAAACTCAAGAAGAATGAAGACTGAAGTGTGGACACTATGCCCCTCCTTAGATTTGGGAACAAAACACCCATGGAAGGAGTTACAGAGACAAAGTTTGGAGCTGAGATGAAAGGATGGACCATGTAGAGACTGCCATATCCAGGGATCCACCCCATAATCAGCATCCAAACGCTGACACCATTGCATACACTAGCAAGATTTTATTGAAAGGACCCAGATGTAGCTGTCTCTTGTGAGACTATGCCGGGGCCTAGCAAACACAGAAGTGGATGCTCACAGTCAGCTAATGGATAGATCATAGGGCTCCCAATGGAGGAGCTAGAGAAAGTAGCCAAGGAGCTAAAGGGATCTGCAACCCTATAGGTGGAACAACATTATGAACTAACCAGTACCCCGGAGCTCTTGACTCTAGCTGCATATATATCAAAAGATGGCCTAGTCGGCCATCACTGGAAAGAGAGGCCCATTGGACTTGCAAACTTTATATGCCCCAGTACAGGGGAACACCAGGGCCATAAAGGGGGAGTGGGTGGGCAGGGGAGTGGGGGTGGGTGGATATGGGGGACTTTTGGTATAGCATTGGAAATGTAAATGAGCTAAATACCTAATAAAAAATGGAAAAAAAAATAAAATTGCTGCTTTAGCGTTCTCCCAAAACCACTTTTTCATTTATTACCTGGATGTATACGATGCATGGCATGTTCATGACGTGTGCCATATGTAAACTAGAGTTCAGTGGTCTACAACGTCCCTAATGCTGCAACAGTTCTTCATGTGTGACCTCAACCATAAAATTATTTTAGTTGCCCTTTCTTTTCTTTTTTCTAAGATTTATTTATTTATTAATTAATTATATGTAAGTACACTGTAGCTGTTTTCAGACACACCAGAAGAGGGCATTTGATCTCACTATGAATGGTAGTGAGCCACCATGACGGTTGCTGGGATTTGAACTCAGGACCTTTGGAAGAACAGTCAGTGCTCTTAACCGCTGAGTCATCTCTCCAAACCTTAGTTGCTTCTTCCTAACTGTAATTTTGCTACTGTTGTGAATCATAATGTAAATATATGATATTTCTAATAGTCTTAGGTGACCCCTGAGAAAGGGTCGTTTGACCTCCAAAGGGGTCATGACCCCCAAGTTGAGAACCACTGCTGTATTAGACTATAATTAATAAATGTTTTCAGAGATGATGATACATGCCAGAGATCTCAGAGACAGAAAAAGGAAATCCATGTAATTGAGGCCAGGATGGGTAGCATGTAAACATACTGCTTCAAAAGGATGGCCATGCAAATGATAAGTACTATATATATTAGATTGTGAGTATTTAAGTGATTGTGGGTATATCTCTATAAAATATCTGTGTATGGAAAACTTTGATGGGTGGAAAGCAACCTAGATTTTTTTAGAATTCAAATTTCTAATATAAGAAATAAGACTAATGCTGGGTGTGATGGCACATGCCTTTAAGTCCAGCACTCGGGAGGCAGAGGCAGGCAGATTTCTGAGTTCAAGGCCAGCCTGGTCTACAGAGTAAGTTCCAGGATAGCCAGGGCTACACAGAGAAACCCTGTCTCACCCCCCACCCCCCTCCGCAAATAAGACTTACAATGCTGGATACTGTCAGTACATGGTGTTACCCATAGAGTATGCTTTCCCTTGCTGTCCTAAGCTGTCATCATCCAGGGGCCAACTGCTCACCCCTCAAGGCCATTTCTCTTACCTTACAGAGATTCTAAAAGTTTTAAAAAATAAACTCTCTTTGTAAATCTTCTTTAACCAACTTTCTTCCAAATGAGTGAGAGTAGGTTTTGTGGTGCTACAGTGAGCTTGTTTGTCTTTTTAGTGACACTCTATCTCATTGCCCTGGAAGATGAAGGTTTAAATTTGTGATTATAATATCACGCATAGTGCTGGCGATCATTGCAGGAGTTGAAGTGGAGATATGTCACAAGATTAAAGATAAAGAGAAGAAAAAGGAGAATTTCAGAAGTCAGAAATAAAAGAAAATTTCCAAGATGGGGCAGTAAGTCTATAATTTTCACCCTTGGAAACACTGGCCATTGTTCAGAAGTCTCGATGAGGTCTTTAAAAGCTGAGTAATAAAGGAATTTTTATTTTATTGTGAATTATTGTCAAAGATCCCTTATTCAACAGGTTGTTTATCATCTAGTAAAATAAAAATGTATTATGTTACTGTTTTACGTTATTGTAGCAAAATAACTTTATAAGGAAGAGATTTATTCAGTCCACAGTCTAAGATTGGGAGGTGGCTATGTTAACCTGTCAGGACAGTGTGTGTGTGTGTGTGTGTGTGTGTGTGTGTGTGTGTGTGTGTGTGTGTGTGTGTGTGTGTGTATGTGTGTGAGTGTGTGTGAGAGAGAGAGAGAGAGAGAGAGAGAGAGAGAGAGAGAGAGAGAGAGAGAGAGAGAGAATATTTAGTCAGAGAAGAGGCAAGGGGGATCCAGGGTAGAACTTGTTTCTTGGAAACAACTCATTGTCATGGAAATAACTCACTCTGGGAGAGCAGTGTTAGACCTCAGGGACAGTATCCCCAAAGGCCTAAGGGTCTTCTACTAGGGTCCAAACACTTCAAGGTTACACAACTTGGGGACAAGTCTCCTGCACAAGAACCTTTATGTTTGCATCTTGACACCTTTGTGAAGATGACAGCTTTTGTCTCACAGGATCCCATAGAGAAGGCTTTTAATCTCTTACAACACAAAGTGTCTCTAGTGCTACAAGGAAAATACTGCTAGGAAGGAAAATACTGCTGCTAACGATGGAGGCTGGTGATACTTCTCCAGACTCAGTTTGCACCGTCTCTGTCTTTACAATGACAACGGTGATTCACATTTTCTAATCACATTAACAATGTTACAGTACAATAATATAAATATGGAACACACAAATGCATATGTATAATAATCTCAAGTATGGAAAGCTTGAATGCAATATATTAACATTTTAATGTGATTAATTTTGTACTGAACAATATATATGTATATTCTTTTTTTTGTACTCTGCTATCTAAAATTTACAAATGAAAATAAAAGGCAAATCTTTGGGCATTGTGGTGGCACAGAAAGTATTACCTGTATTAATAAATAATTGTTGTTAAAGGCCCAGAAGAGGCAGTTTTCTTAGACTTAATTTATATGAGGTTATTTCACATGGATTTTCATAAATACTCTCTCTAGTGCAGCTACCAGCATAGATTTATGCTTACATTAGCACTAGGCTCCACACACTGCTTCTTATGATGGTCTTTCATAAAACCAAGGGCATAGAATTAAATGTGAAGTCAATGGAGGCTAACCCTGGGAGGAGCCCTGATACAGTAAAGAGGAAGGTTCAAGTGGCTGGCTTGATCTAAAAGATCTTACAGAATCATGGGTTCCAAGGTCACAGAATATGCTAATGGCAGTATCAGAATTAGCCCCTGTGACTCTTGATGTTTTCAACCATGCAGTTCCACCTATCTTCCTGCCTCGCCTCAGAACACCCACCATCAGCTTGGATCTCTTTCTCCAAATACTCTGCAGGGGTCTGTCACCTACTTTCATTCTGCCTTATACCAAAATACTTTTTAAAATTTGGAACTCAATTCTTCTCTAGGGGAGTGAGAGCGATGGAACAAAGCAAAGACCAAAAGATACCCACAGACTTTCGAGCACACACACACACACACACACACAAGTGTGTGTGCCTTAGGTTGACAAGGCCTTGAGGAGAGTTAGACATATATCCAAATTTTATTCCCAAGAGACCAAACTAAAAACATTAGTCCTTCATGATTAATGGAAAGAAATTATAATGTAACTGATGGGAAATTTACAATATGCTTTTAAAATAATTAAATGCAATGTCTCTATTGGCTCTTAACTCTTTTCTAAGCCTTGTATTGGCTTCCATCCAGAACTAACACATTTCATCCAGCAATAGGAGAACATATTTAAAGGAAAGAAAAAAAAATTTTCCATCTTCGATTTAATATTTTTTGACCAAAGAGTAGTCTATGGAATTTAGTTTCTGTGTTATGAAAGAGTCACTAGATTGTTCCAGTAATATTTTTCTTATAAAAGCAAGAACTGTTTTAAATCAGAAAGAAACATACAAATCCATTACAACTTGTCTCATTTTACAGATAGGGAAACTGAGTCTAAAGAGGTTAATCTATAACTAACCATTAACTCTGATTTTTTTCTTTCATTCAGAACTAATTTTTGAACGTCTATTATGTTTTAATATCATAAAACATAATAGCAACAAGCTCTAAAGTGCTAAACACACAGCCTTACTTGATGACATCAAAGAAACGCCCTCTTTTGGGTTCTGGGCTCAACTTTAAGCTTTTAAGGGGAGTGGTCATAGTACTTCAAGACTTTCTGTACGTGAAAACCAAGGCCACCCTCACAGAGGCTCTCAGTCAAGAGTGAGGAAATCCCTCCAGTTCCTGTAAACCTTGCTCTTCACTGTGATGGGCTTCGCATGCTCGTTCTTAAACCTATATCGTCTGGCTCCCTGCTAGTTATACCTGGCCTTCTGAACCAGTTACTACTAGAAAAGTGGGACTTAGCTTTGAGTCTGTGAGTAGCTCAGTCAGCGGTGTTTCTGTTTTACAAAGTAAACTGCTAACTAAGAAGGAGGAGGTGGATGGACGTCAGAGAGGGGAGCCGTCCATTTTGAGTGCCGAGGGAGGAGGCTTCTACAGTGAATGGGTGGCCATTCTGCAGTTCAGCTCAAGTAGGATGGGTGGTACGAAGGGGCTCTCTAAATTTGTCAGTCATAGGCTCATGTGGCCAATGGTAAGTTTTGGTGAACGTTTTCAGAGAAGTACCAGGATGGCTTTTATGGAAGCTTCTGGAAAGGGATCTATGGCAAAGACAAGAGAGAAGAAGTGAGATCAGAGCCCTGGCTGGGGTGGGTGGTGGTGCACAGCGTTCTTCTTAGCTCGCCGGAGGCAAAGGAAGGTAGATCTCTGAGTGTGATGCTACTCTAATGTTCATAGTGAGTTCCAGGGCCCCCAAGGGTACATAGTGAATTGGGTATGGTGGTATACTGTAGGGTTTGGGTGTCCTGCATCCACTCTGCCACAGGGTTCGGGTCACTTGGGGAGGTGGGACTTGGAACGTTGACTGTGCTTACCCCACGCTGGTGTAGGGAGGGTATTGGGCTAGCTCGAGGATCCCTGGACCTGCAAGGAGTTTGGGGCTTTCTGGTTCTCAGGCTCTTGGGCACCCAGGTGCCGCTGGTGGCTTGGCTTGGTGGAGGCTGTGGCTGAGAGCGCTGAAAGGGCCAGCTCGTTTGGCAAAGGCCTTCTTCTCATGGCTCCCCACAGTAGATCCTGATGAAAAGAGGCAGTCCTTGATTTTAAGGCATTTCTTGTCATGGCCGAAAGTAGAAGAGTGAAAACCGTATCTCACTTTCTCAGGGTGGGCCTGAGGTTAAATACCTTTTTCAGGGAGGAGTGTCTTGGAAGGGGAGTTTAATTGGCTAAGTCCTGAAGGCCTTTAAGTATTTCATTAAAATGGAGATTTGTCTTGATGCTATGTGACCTGTGGTCTTGTCCTCTATCTGTGGAGGGGCTTGGGGCCTTGACCTTATGTGACTGAAAGACACTGCAGCCTTGTGTCAGGATTCTAGTGTCCGGGAGCCTGCCAAAGCGCCTGACATCCCTCAGGGTCACAGGGGTTTCAGGCCTGTGCTTGACCAAGAACCAGGCTGCCTTTCGTGGTCCTACAGTAGATTGGCAGGAAGATCATGAATTCAAGGCCAGCCTGGACTATGTGGGCAGAAAACCTTTCTCAAAACAAAACACAATGATAGTAACCCAAAAGATACTGTTCACATGTTAAAGTGGTTGCAGTCTCACAAAGCTTCCCAATTGTTTAATCTATTTTGTTATTAAGTTAGTACCAGTTCCTTTTTATATTTAAAGGAAGAAAACTCATCTTCCATGTGAATAGTATGATAAGATGCTGAAGGAAGACGATGTAAGCATTATGAAAGAGAGCGATGGGGGCTGGGGCAGCCTGACCCTTAGGAACATAAGAGATGGGATTTTCATCAACATTTTACCAACAACAGCATCATGTAATTCCTTTTTTTTTTTTTTTTTGGTATGCTCTGTTTAGTTTTCTGGCTGCGATGAAAAATTGATATGTTTAACTTACACAGTCAGCCTTAGCAAGATGATATGCACTTCGTAATTGCACCATAATTACATTAAAAGGCAGAGGCAATTTTCTCGTGAGCGTGGCCACCCACTCAGAAGATTGGTGTACAGAAAGCAATCGGGCACATTTCGTCAACGTCAGGCCAGATTTACAAGACTCAGTCAAAGTGTAAAACAAGTTCTCAAACCCGAGGTCAACCGGATTTAAATGTCACACATTCTGTGACAACAGTAACAGGGATGTTAGAGATATCCCCCTGTGACCCACATGCTTGTCAGTTCTCAGGGAAAGCAACATTGCAATCGTCTGCATTTCATTCTGTTTATGCAGTGTGCTCCACAATTCTTTCAGTTTCCCCCAAGTCGAAATGATCTGGTGAAGTAAGAATAGCTTACAGTATTTTTATCTTGTCGATAGGAAAAGAGAGTCCTAGACTTGTTGCTAACTGATTGGCTGACAGCGGCTCCATAGTAATTGGAGAGTTAGCAGCATACAAAGTGGAGCCATACTGAAGCCAGAGCAGGAGATTTCATGGCAGATTTTTACTCAAAGTGGACAGGGAAGACTTGAGCCAGGGGAAGGCTTCCAAAGGAAATGGGTGAACCAATAGCTCCTGGCTGCGGTTAGGGGTAAATCTGTGCAGAAAATTTATTGAGAGTCATATTTGAAAAGGACTTTAAACACCAGTCCCTTTTACCATGTTGATACCAAGACACAGAGAATTACTAGATAGGTAAGTGACTCAGAGCCCAGTGCACTTTCCATATGACTGGAAACTTAGTGGTATCAAGAGCAGTGCATCTGAGGGAGAACAACATGGAAAGGCAGGTGGAGTAGTTTGGTGCAGAGGTTCACATCCTGCAAAATTCACAAGTGTTGGAAGAACTAATGCTTGCGGAGGGACTGACTTAGCCTGGTTACTCTGTGCCTGAAACCACCCAAACTGAATGGACAGATGCCCCAACCCAGAAGGAGTGCATTTCAAAATGCAACGTGCTACAAATAAGTTTGAATTACAAGGTTAGGAATGGGAACATACCCTGCATTCTTTGCAACAATCCTGAAATAATTAAAAAACATTTTTTTTGTAGTATTGGTACAAGTTGTCTTGATTTGGGGCTGATGAGTCAAATATTTTAAATTGCAGATACTTTGCAGTAATAGATAGCTCCCCTTGGAGAGGTGGGGGTAGTTAGGAAATGCAACTACCTTCCGGCTTGATTTATATCCCTCAGAGCAAGCAGCAAATAGCGTTGTTTATTATTGGTCATAGTTATTACACAATTCATAATCTGTTCTCCCGAAAGAATAGTATTGCAGTGATGAATGTCAGCTTATGTGTGGAGCAGCGTGCATGTATTACAGGAAGCATTTTCAAATAATGTGGAGCAAAAAAATTAGGTCTGCAACATGTTCACGCTGGTCTGGGCAACTGCTCTCCCACTTTTACAGCACAATAGTGAGTAGATACATTGCTCATTCGTGTTTAGGTGCACACTCTGCTCTCTGAAGACAGGGCATATCACACTCACTTTTAAACCTCTCACAACCCCATTCATGTTGCACTATGAAATAAACCCAGGGTGGAAAATGGTTGAAAGAGAGTCATTTTTTTTTTTAAATTGTGGTCTTCCTCCCATCACAGGGATTCACATGGATTGAGCGCTGACTGTGTGCTAGGAAGTGCTTTAAGCACTTTAATTCACCCAAGCCTCCCAGCAAATTCTTGAGCAAAATACTTTAGTTACCACTGAGTGTTTGCAAAGGCAAACAGACAAAGAGATGGAACAACTTCCTAAATTACATGATGCAGCTAAGTAAATTATTAGAGTGGGATTGAGCTGCAGGCTAACTGTGCTAAGTTGTAAATGCTACAACCTTAATCATGACCCTTCCAATTCTTATTTCTCCAATGCACACATGAATGTGTATGCATGGTGTGGTAAGAGTATATTTTTCTTCAAATTACAAATGTGCTATTATAATTTATCTTTAATATCATACTTTCCATTGAGTTATATTAGAAATACTAATTTTATGTATTTATTTACCAGTGTTTTGTTTTATTCTCAGGTTTTGCTGTGCATGTTTGTGTGTGTGCTGGTAAATGTGTACACAGGGTTATGTGGAGGCAGACAACTTTGGGTGACATTCTCAGGAATTGACTTCCTCCTTTGAGGCAGTATCTCTCCTGGACCATGGATTCACCAGTTAGGCTGGATGGACTGGCCAGTGAGCCCTGGGTATCCTCCTGACTCTGCCTCCCTAGCACTGGAATATAAGTATGCACCACCTCACCTGACATTTTCATTTGTCCTGGAGCTTTTATTCCACTAATATCTATTTTTGTGCATGTACCATGTTACATCTTTACCAACTCCTAATACCTCTGTATCCCATCCCTTCTTCTTTTTTTTAAAAAAAGTATATTTTTCCACATTGTTCTTTCATCTATTGCTTTTTAAACTGTTACCCTGAACTCACATAAAATTCTAATTTTTTTTTGCTGCCTTTATATTGAATACTGTAGGAATCTTTTTGCAGTTGCATTGAGTATGTAGATTGCTTTCAGAATTATAGCCATTTCACAATATTAATTTCATCAAACTGTGAGTTAGGAAGTTTGTATGTCTTCCAAAATCTTCTTTAATGACTTCTGTATTTTAAAATTTTCATTATCAGGGTTCTTCACAACCTTAGTTAAGTTCATCCCAAGGTTTTTTTTTTTTCAATGCTTATCTATATTTATAATAAACAGTGAAAGAACAATGCAGTAAAAGTGGTACAATTTACAAAACAACAAAACCCCAAAGGCAAAAACGTGGCATTCATGAAGCCCATGCAATCCTGTTATTACTATGCTTCAGACAAATTAAAAACATTTCCTCTTGCATAAGGGTCTCTAATAACCAAACTGCAAAAGGCTGAGGTTGACAGTTCATCCCAAGGTTTTAATACTTTTAAAGTTTTTATAAATGGTTTTTCCCATGTCTTTGTGAGAGTTTTTATGGCTAAGTAGGTAAGCTACTGATTTTTATATAATTATTTTTAATCATTACATTTTACTGAAAGTGTCAGTCTGAGAATTTCCCAGAAATGTCTATATGGTCTTTTATACATAGAATACTGTTGTTTAAAAATAGGGATAATTTGACTTCATTTCCTATTTGTGCCCCTCTTATTTCTGTCTTTTGTCTTATATCTATAATGCATACATTGGCACTGTATTGAAGAACAGATAAGAAGGGAGTACAGTTGTCTTGCCTCTGAATTTCATGGAACCATTTTGCCACTTAATTATGTTTGCCATAATTTTACTGTATGTTGTTGTTATTATGTAGACTTATGTTTCACATATTCTTAGTTTCTTTAGAGGTTTTCTTTTTTTATAATGAAAGTCTACCATATCATTTGTTATAAAACAACACTCGACAGATACAAGAAGATTGAAATAATACCATGCATCCTATCAGATCACCATGGCTTAAGGCTGGTCTTCAATAACGGCAAAAACTACCGAAAGCTCACATACACATGAAAACTGAACAACTCTTTACTCAATGATAACTTGGTCAGGGTAGAAATAAAGAAAGTAGTTAAAGACCTCCTGGAATTCAATGAAAATGTTGACCCATCATACCCAAACTTATGGGACACAATGAAAGCAGTGCTAAGAGGAGAGTTCATAGCACTAAGTGCCCTGGTAAAGAAACTGGAGAGATCTTACTCTAACAACTTAACAGCACACCTGAGAGCTCTAGAACAAAAAGAAGCAAACCCACCCAAGAGTAGTAGAAGGTAGGAAATAGTCAAACTCAGGGATGAAATCAACCAAATAGAAACAAAGAAAACAATACAAAGAATCAGCAAAACCAAAAGCTGGTTCTTTGAAAGAATCAACAAGATAGATAAACTCCTAGCCAAACTAACTAAATGTCCAAGAGGTAGTATCCAAATTAATAGAATCAGAAGTGAAAAGGGAGACATAATGACAGAAATGTAGGAAGTTAAAAAAAAAACCAAAAAACAAAAAACATCAGATTCTACTATAAAAGCCTATACTCAACACATCTGGAAAATCTAGATGAAATGGATGGTTTTCTAGACAGATGCCACATACCAAAGTTAAATCAAGAGCAGGTAAACTATCTAAACAGGCCCACATCACACAAGGAAATACAAGAATTTATTAAAAACCTCTCAACCGCCGGGCGGTGGTGGTGTACGCCTTTAATCCCAGCACTTGGGAGGCAGAGGCAGGCGGATTTCTGAGTTCAAGGCTAGCCTGGTCTACAAAGTGAGTTCCAGGACAGCCAGGGCTATACAAAGAAACCCTGTCTCGAAAACAAACAAACAAACCAAAAAACCTCCCAACCAAAAAAAAAAAAAAAAAAAAAAAAAAAAAAAGCCCATGGCTAGATGGTTTTAATGCAGAATTCTACCAGACCTTCATAGAAAACCTGATACCAATTTTCCTCAAACTATTCCATAAAATAGAAACAGAAGGAACACTACCTAACTCATACTATGAAGCCACAATTACTCTGATACCTAAACCTCACAAGGACCCAACCAAAAAGGAGAATTTCAGACCAATCTCACTTAAAGATATAGATGCAAAAATACTCAATAAAATTCTTGCAAACCTAATCCAAGAACACATCAAAACCATCATTTACCATGATCAAGTAGGCTTCATTCCTGGGATGCAAGGTTGGTTTAATATACGAAAATCCATTAATGTAATCCACTATATAAACAAACTCATAGACAAAAATCACATGATCATCTCCTTACATGGAGAAAAAGCATTTGACAAAATACAACATCCCGTCATGTTAAAAGTATTGGAGATATCAGGAATTCAAGGCCCATACCTAAACATAATAAAAGCAACTTACTGCAAACAAACAGCCAATATCAACTTAAATGGAGACATACTTGAAGCAATCCCACTGAAATCAGGGACAAGACAAGGATGCCCACTCTCCCCATATCTATTCAATATAGTACTTGAAGTGTTAACTAGAACAATAAAAGGACAAAAAGAGATCAAGGGGATACAAATTGGCAAAGAAGAAATAAAAGAATCTCTACTGGCAGATGATATAATAGTATACATAAGTGACCCCCAAAATTCTACCAGAGAACTTCTCCAGTTCATAAACAACTTCAGCAAAGTGGCCTGATATAAAATTAACTCAAATAAATCAGTAGCCTTTCTTTATACAAAGGATAAACAGGCTGAGAAAGAAATTAGGCAAATAATTCCCTTCACAATAGCCAAAAATAGTATAAGATATCTTGGGGTAAATCTAACCAAACAAGTGAAAGACCTGTATGACAATAACTTCAAGTCTCTCAAGAAACAAATCCAGGAAGATCTCAGAAAATGGAGAGATCTCCCATGCTCATTGATTGGCAGAATTAATACAGTAAAAATGGGCATCCTACCAAAGGCAATCTATAGATTCAATGCAATCCCCATCAAAATTCCAACACAATTCTTCAAAGACATGGAAAGAACAATTTTCAAATTCATCTGAAAAGGCAAAAAACCCAGAATAGCGAAAACAATTCTTAAGAATAAAAGAACAGCTGGGGGAATCGCCACCCCTGACCTCAAGCTTTATATAGAGCAATAGTTATAAAAACTGCACGGTATTGGTACAGAGACAGACATATTGATCAGTGGAATAGAATTGAAGACGCAGAAATAAAACCTCACACTTACAGTCACTTAATCTTTGACAAAGACACCAAAAATATACAATGGAAAAAAGAAAGCATCTTCAATAAATGGTGCAGGTCTAACTGGCTGTCTGTATGTAGAAGAATGAAAATAGATCCATATTTGTCACCTTGTACAAAGCTCAAGTCCAAGTGGATCAAGGACCTCAACATAAAACCACATACACTGAATCTAATAGAAGAGAAAGTGGGAAAGATCCTTGAACTCATTGGCACAGGGGGAAATTTCCTAAACAGAACTCCAATGGCTCATGTTCTAAGATCAGGAATTGATAAACGAGACCTCATGAAACTGGAAAGCTTCTGTAAGGCAAAGGACGTAGTCAATAAGACAAATCGGCAACCTACAGATTGGGAAAAAAATCTTCACTAACCCCACATCTGGTGGAGCGCTAATATCCAAAATATATAAAGAACTCAAGAAGTTAATCACCAAAAAACCAAACAACTCAATCAAAAAATGGGTATAGAACTAAACTGAGAATTCACAACTGAGGAATATCAAATGGTTGAGAAGCACCTAAAGAAATATTCTGTCTTTAGCGATCAGAGAAACGTAAATTCTACCTTAAACCAGTCAGAATGGCTAAGATCAAAACCTCAGGTGACAACACATGTTGGAGAGAATGTGGAGAAAGAGGAACACTCCTCCATTGCTGGTGTGATTGCAAACTGGTACAACCACTCTGGAAATCAATCTGGAGGTTCCTCAGAAAATTGGAAGTAGATCTACCTGAAGACCCAGCTATACCCAAAAGATGCCCCACCATGCCACAGGGGTACATGTTCTACCAAGTTCATAGTGGCCTTATTTGTGATAGCCAGAAGCTGGAAACAACCTAGACATTACTCTGTCCCAAGACAGAGTAATGGATACAGAAAATGTGGTTCATTTATACAAGGAAATACTCCTTAGCTATTAAGAATGAGGACATCCTGAGTTTTGCAGGCAAATGGATGGAACTAGACAATTCATCCTGAGTGAGGTAACTCAGACCCAAAAGGACATGTATGGTATGTACTCACTAATAAGTGGATATTAGCCCCCCCACCAAAAAAAAAAAACCCATACAGAATACCCAAGATACAGTCCACGGAACTAAAAAAGCTCAACAAGCTGAAGGGCCCAAGTGAGGATGCCTCAGTCCACTTGAGAGAGAGAAGAAAGCAATCACAAGTGGAGAGGGAGGGAGAGACCTGGGAGGGAAAGTGAACGGGGCAGGGGGGGGGGCGTTGGGATGGGAGAGGGAAATCTGATCTAGTATTGGGTGAGGGAAAAGGAGTAAAGTCCTGAGGGCCAGCAGAAAGAAAAGTAACAGACAACCTCAGGAAATAGGAGGTTGGGAATGGGGAGGGGGGCAGAATGCACCAGAGACCTGGGAGGTAAAAGACTCCCAGGACTCAAAGGGAGGGACCTTAGATGAAATGCCTGATGGCAGGGAGAGAGAAGTTATAGAGCCAACCTTCAGCAGGAAGACAGGACATTGAGTGAGGGATGGGGTTGCCACACCACAGTTACATCTCTGACCCATAATTGTTCCTGTCTGAAAGAATTACAGGGACGGAAATGGAGAGGAGCCTGAGGAAAAGAAGGTCCAGCGACAGGACCAAAGTAGGATCCAGCTCAAGGGGAGGTCCCAAGGCCTGACACTATTACTGAGGCTATGGAACACTCACAAAAAGGGGCCTATCATGACTGCCCTCCAAAAGACCCAACAAGTAGCTCAAAGAGTCAGATGCAGGTATTTACACCCAAGCAACGGATAGAAACAGCTGACTCATTGTTGAATTAGGGAAGGCTAAAAGAAGCTGGGGAGAAGGCTGATCCTGTAGGAGGACCAGCAGTCTCAATTAACCTGGATCTCCAAGGTCTCTCAAACACTGGACCACCAAACGGACAGCATACACCAGCTGATATGAGCCCCATTGGGATCAGATTGAGTTTGTCAACCACAATTGTACTCTTTCCGTGTTTGGTCATTTCTGTCAGTTAATTTGATATTGGTCTGGTTAAACTACTATTATCCATATCCCACACTGTAGATTGTATGTTTTTTATATCTTTCAAATCTATACTATGGCAAAAATCTAGGTCCCAGGTGGCACTGTCCGAGGTGAAACTGAGGTTAAATATCTTTAGGTCTTGGGCTGAGCACAGGGTCCCCAATGAAGGAGCTAGAGAAAGGACCCAAGGTCCAAGGGGTTTGCAGCCCCATAGGAGGAACAACAATATGAACTAACCAGTACCCCCAGAGCTCCCAGGGACTAAACCACTAATCAAAGAGTACACCTGGTGGGACTCATGGCTCTAGCTGCATATGTAGCAGAGGATGGCCTTGTTGGATATCAATGGGAGAAGAGGCCCTTGGTCCTGTGAAGGATCTATGCCCCAGTGTAGGAGAATGCCAGGGCCAGAAAGCAAGAGTGGTTGGGCTGGTGAGCAGGGGGAAAGGGAGGGGTTGTGGTTTTTGGAGGGGAAACCAGGAAAGGGGGGTAACATTTGAAATGTAAATAAAGAATATATCCATTAAAAATATCTTTAGGTCAATGCGCAGATGCTTTGAGAAGTTTCTTGAGGGCCATGAGAGTTTTCACATCAGGGTTATCGTAGGAGACTGGGTTTGACTCTGCTCAGCTGTATCTTCTTCCTCACTCAGGAGATTGATGATTCTTGCCACCTGCACCTGTATGTACCAGGCAGTCTTCACCCAAAGTGAGATGATTCAGATGCCATGGTCTACAGCCTTTAAAACTCTATGCACCTTCTTGGGCTGGATAGTTTGACAAGAGCTAAAGACATCTGAGAGGGGGGAACTCAGTTAAGAAAATGCCTTAATAAGAGTGGGCTGAGGTAAGCCAGGAGGACATTTTCTTAATTACTGCTTGATTGGGGAAAGCCCTGACCCTTGTGGGTGGTGCTATCCCTGGGGCTGGGCTCTTTAAGAAAGCTGGATGATCCAACCCGGAAGCAGGCCGGTAAGGAACACCTCTCCGTGGCCTCTGCATCAGCTCCTGTCTCCAGGTTCCTGCCCTCTTTGAGTTCCTGTCCTAACTTCCTTCAGTGATGAACTACCAACGAGTGAGCCATATACATCCTTTCCTCTTCAACTCGCTTTTGGGCATGGTGTTTCGTCACAGCAATAGTAACCTTGACTACGGCATTTCGCTGCCTATGTGGCCTGTGTGAACTGTTTCCCTGTTGTGTTGAAAAGCTGCAAGCACAGACCCACAAGGAGGACTCTTGTTTTCTCTTCCCCAATTTCTTTGCAAACCCTTGTAGGAGGGGGAGGGCCACATTGCCTCTTTAGCTCTCCATTTGTAGCCATTTGATTTCCATCTTCTTTGCCTTGCCAGGAAGTTTAGGAAATAGCAAACCATGCGTCATCTCAAGAACCAAACCTAGATCTGGTGTAGAATCGGTGCTATAAATAACTGTCCAGTCAGCGGGTGACTACTAAGCCCATACTAGTAATTGCCCGCCACCTTCAATATTCAGGCCCTCTGGAAATTCTTCCTTCCTTCCTTCCATTTACCTCTTCTTTTTCTTTTCCCTTCAGTCCTTGGGCTTCATAGTAGGAAACCAAACCCATGACTATATAATAGTTATATGCCTGAATGGAGCAAATTGCAGAGATATTTACCCGCAGACATATTTCTTTGGTCAAATGTGCCCCTTGTTTCCTCCTTTCCAATTTACATTCTCATTAGACCCGTAAATCCTGGGATATTGTGTCCTCGGAGCTGAGAGCTGTCACAGCTCTGGAAGTTAACGTCATGCCGGGCCCTGTAAGCTGGAAGAGGCTATTTCTGAAGTTTTGTTTTATCATTACTATCTATAGAGCTGTAAAGCTCTCTAGTGCTCCTCAATATTGCAGGGGTGGTTAGGTGCATGGATTACTCCAAAAACAGCTTTATTGTTTAGGGGCAGGGAGCACATGAGAAAACTGAAGACAAGCTATAATGGCAGCTTAGACCATCAAGAGGGAAATCTGTGAGTCGAAAGCACAGCAGCTGAGGGGAAGAGAATGTCAGTTGAGAGCACTCTTGATCTGACAAGTTTAGTTGCATCTGAGAATGCAGAGGCAGAAGAGCTTAAATACACCTGATGGCAAAGTCATAAGGCAGCAGAATTGCCAGTATCCTTCAGTGATGGCTGAGGAGTGGGCAGTGCTTTTGAGCGCTTGTTCTCAGGTTTTGTTCAAATAATTTCACTTTCTCCATTATAACCCAACCAACACCTCTACAACCCAGGCTTTTCTGTCCAAGCTTACCCCTCAAACAAATGTCGCTTCCTTTACCCACTCCTAGGGATCTCGACCTCACAGGCTTTTCAATGATGTTTGTTAACCATGGAAAGTTTAGGAAACTAGAAATGGCCAAAAGAAAACCTTCTCCTTGGGACTAGGCACATCCTCTCCCACTGAGGCCAGACAAGGTTGTCCCTTTATGGGTGTGGGATCCACAGCGTTGAGGGGTAGAGGGATAGGGAATTGTGTGTGTGGGGCTGACACCCCGATGGGAGTTTCAGCTTCTAAGGTGGATAGGGGCAGGATTTATATAAGGGGATACTGGGAGGAGAAGAGAGGCTGATACTGGGAGAAGAGGGGCTGATACTAGGTTGTAGAGTGAATAAATAAAATAAAATTAATTTAAAAAAGCATTCTGCTCAGAAAGTGGCTTCCATTTGTCTCTTCTTCTATGATGGGGTCATGAAGACTGGACAGGAGTTTATGCTTATCAGTTATGGAAGGTGTTTGGGTGACAACTGTTAATGTGGAGTCCTGAAGGGCTTGAAGACATTAATGTCTTCTGGCCTATGATGTAGTTTAAGAATTAGCTTAAATATATAATATCCTTTAGGGGAATAAAACAACATGCAGGAAAGTCTTGCAGACTCAGACTGGAAACTCATGAATGGGTATGTGACTTGAATTTAGTCACATGGATAAAACATCTCCCCTGCCCACAAACATGCACAATCCAGTTGCTGACACCGGCTGGAATTGACTTCTCACAGGGGACACTATGAAAGACTTCTGAGTTGTCATTGTTCTGTCTTCGGACGCCTCATTGTAGTGTTCCATAAATGTCTGTGAACTATGCGACTGACTGACTGAATAATGAATGGCCCGCATGAATGAAAGACTCCTCTCAGGATAGCAAAGTTAATACTTTGGCCCCAATCCATTACTTGATATTTATTCTTGACACTGTTTCTTACCTCAGCCACAATTACATGTTAAGTGGATTTATAAGATGACAATGGGTACTCTTGCTGGTGTCAATTTTGTCTTTTTCTTGATACTGTTTGCTGTATAATCCAGACTAGCTTGGGTGGGATTTGGGCTGTCTGTCCAGAGCCTCTGGGATTCTAGGTTCACAAACTTGTGCCAACTTAATAGATCTTATGCACTACTTTCCATGCCTTATTCAGAAGCTCTTGGCTTCAGTTTTCTGGGCATCTCATATGCTCTTGTTGACACAAACACATAGTCACTGCCTTTGATTTTGTATGGGTAAGGCCCCTGAGTGTGTTGTATTCTGCTCAGCCCTCAGTACATAAAGAAAATGCCTTCATGCAGAACATAGATAACAATTAAGAGACTGGGTCAGCTAGATTTAAAATGCAAATCTTCAAACTATGCCTCCTAAGTGCACTCAGTGTGGTCATTAGTTTAAGCAAACACATTAGGCATTCAGAATAGGATGCTGAGACAAATGTAATACAGGGAGAAAGACACTTCCCCTCTGCTGCACCATTTCACCCTGCCACTGTGAGCACTGTGGTTTGCTGGAATTCTCTGCAATAGCCTTTAATCCTTCAGCTAAACTGCTGTACCAGACATATTTCAAGCTAATTATCTGCCATTATAAGATTATATTCTGTTCTCTAATAGCCTTTCAGCATCCTCTTTTATTAGAGAACCAGTGATTTATGTTTTTTTTTTTATGTAAAAGATAAACAATGATCATTTGGCCGAGTTGTTTGGTCTCAGCACTGTGTGCGGCTGGGGTTGTGACTTGAGAGAGTCATATAGCCAGTCATACTGCTTAGATACTAGTTTCTACTAAGCTCTCTCCCTCCCCCTCCCTCTTCCTCTCTCCCATACCCTCCCTCTCCCCCTTTCCTCCTTCTCTCTCTCCCTCCCCTCTCTCTTCCCCTCTCTCTTTCCCTCCTGTCGCTTCCTCCCTCCCACTTCCTTTCCCCTCCCCCTTTCCTCCTTCTCTCTCTCCCTCCCCTCTCTCTTCCCCTCTCTCTTTCCCTCCTGTCGCTTCCTCCCTCCCACTTCCTTTCCCCTCCCCATTTCCTCCCTTTCTCCCCTTCCTTCCTCTCCCTCCCCTCCCTTCCTCTCTCCCTCCTCCTCTCCCCCCTCTCCAATTCTTTCTCACTCTCCCGTTTCTTCCTTCTGTAATCCTCCCTCCTATCTGTTACACACATTCTTAGACCAGAAAGCAGTCAATATAAAAGCTAACAAGTCGAGTTTTTGGCTGAACTTCAGATATGTGTGTAAAATACTCTTCGATGAGAGTGTAATTGGTTAGACAAAACCCTGATCTTCTCCCTTGAGGTCTCCCCTTTTCTGCTTTGTAGAAAGTTCCTTCCCTTCCCATCAGGACCATGGGTCCTCTGTTCCCCTCATTATGCTGGCTGGCTCAACACTCACTTTCAGGGACAGTGCTGATCAATGATCAAGGGAAGCCAAAAACGTCGCTTGGAAGTTTCGAGCAGTCTGGATTTCGTGGGTCATATTAAATCAGCTTTTGTACAGAAAGCCAGGAAAGCAGATGTTTACCTATAGTAACATCGCATGAGCTGAACAAAACAGGGGGAGATGATTGGGATTTCTGATCGTCTTCTATGCATCAAAGGAAGAAATATAATTAACACCTTACAGTTTGATAAACAGATTATTTGAAAATAATAAAAGCTCATCCTCTCCGATGGCCAGAGTTGGGGCACAGCAGTAGCTGCACTAAACCTGTTCTGAGTGGGAGGAGCCTGGGAGGCAGGTTTGATGCTCCCTGACCTTCCACAGGACAGGAAAGAGGGGAAAGCATGCTGAAGGTGAATTGCTCCTGGCCAGCCTGCCTGGCCAGTGCCTAACCAGAGAGCCTGCTCCAACTTGTTTAATGGCTGTCACCGATTCGCAGACATTTGAGCAGAACGTGCCCGTGATAGAGTCAGAGCCATTGGAAGGCTGAGCTACTTAGAGATCAAAGCAAAATGCTCCTAGGCTTCTGTGAGCTGCACCATTCATTTGCAGTCCCACTGAGTGGGACAAAAATGTCTTTTGATTGCACACTAATGTGGGATCATCAGAAAGAACACTGGTGACATTCAGACACAAAAGAAAACCAGGAGGCAGAAGGACCTCAAAGTGACCTTGGTGACAAAAAGCACGTCCGCAGAAACACACATATCTCAGGCAGTGTGGCCAACAGTGAGAAAGCTATGCCAGCTGACATTTCATTTCTGAGTAGCAGCTCCTTAAGCATTTGGAGCTGGGACGCTCATCCCACTCTCATGGAAACCCCCAAGAACTCTCACAAATGCCTGCTTTTACTTTGCTTCCCTTAAAACAACCAAAATTCCCTCCTCACAATTGTTGGGACATCCCAACAGCACAGTCCTTTCTTTCCCAGCTTGCAATGCAAACAAATATTGTTTTGTCCATTTCTTGTGGGTACTCACTCCAGCCTCATACCAATGTTAACATTTTTTCCCCCTTATCAAATGGTATTTCCTAGAACTACCTGAAGGTGGCAGTATTGTGCATCAGCCAGTGATTAGTAAGGAGATCAGGAACCAATTAAGGAAATGATTTAAGGAGTAGGCTGTAACTGACTCAAAATGAACAGATTATATACTGTGGAGACTTTTTTGAGCCTGAATACAACCACCCTACCCCCCACCCGCAGACATACACTCCAATGTGCATATATAGTGCAAAAGGTAAGAGGAAACCGAAATGACATGTCAACAGAGGGTAATGCTATTATTATCATCTCAAATATGCTCAGTCTATATAATTAACACAGTGATATCTTGGGGGGGGGGTGTATGGGTCATTAAGACAGCTGGCTGAAGAAATTCCAATGATGCCAATTCACCAGGAATTTCCCAGGAGGAAGGCCATTATTCTTTCTCCAACTAAAGCCTCCAAGATGCTGCAGTCCATGTATTTTGGAAGCAGACCCCTATTTCCCTTGGAGGGACATGAAGCAAGACTGTGTAGATATTTTACATTTGTCCATTCTACAAAAGTCTCCAGCTCTCTGAGGTGGAACAGAGCAACAGCATTCCAGTAAAACTAACTGACCATTGAAGTGGTGGTGATGGTGGGGGTGAGGGGATCATTGCCCATAATAGTGCCTGGAAAGGATATATGCAACTCTAGCATTGTCAGACCGAACCCATTCCTGTAACCAAGATGTTTATTAGGGCATACTTGGCAACTGCATCACAGCACCACCTAGGAAGCTGATGAATAATTGATTCAGACTGAGTGGACATTTCAAGGGACATTGACCACATAGCTGTGAAGTTGAAGCTGAAGGTCAGTTACAAGACACAGGTCAGAGGCAGGAGGAAAGTCCCTGTGTGTCAGAGGCAGGGCATAAGCTAGGTCTTCTCAGATCTTAGATTGGAGCAGATCCAGGCTTTCAGCTGAGTCATTCTCTTAGGGTGTTTGATTACTGGGGCTTTCCACATTTTTAGAATTCCGAAGGAGAAGTGGCACAGATACTGTTTGGATCTGCCATTGAAATGAGACAGCACAAACGGTCACTTTGTTTTGTTTTGTTGCAACAGTGAGTTGCCTGGTACTGTTTCACATCCGTATAGGACGTTGTTAGGCTCACTCAGAGATTCTTCCCAGAGACCAGTGGGTTATGGTGTGGGAAAAGACTCCTGGAGAGAAATGACATTTTAGAAAACTCCACGTCAAGAAATTGTGTGTTTCTGACTGAGTAGTTTCTAGAATGTAGACATAGTTACAACTACTTTGGATATTTTATGCCATTTAATCTTCATAACACCATATGAGGTAGAAATAAATTTATCTATCTATCTATCTATCTATCTATCTATCTATCTATCTATCTATCTATCTATCTATCTATCTCAATTGTATAGAAGTTGACCTTTCCCAAAGCTATAACTGCCAAGCAACAGGGCTGGTATCCAAACTCTGAGTTTCCTTAGGAGAAGGAGGGTTAAATATATTTATGAAACCATTGAACTTGAACCATTTTGTTGAATTTAGAAAGTAATGGGCCATCGTGAATTTCTTTCTTTTTTTTTTTTTTTTAAAGATTTATTTTATGTGTGTCTATTTGCCTGCATGTCTGTGCACTGTGTGCTCACAGAGGCCAGGAAAAGGCATTGGATCCATTTCCTGAGACTGAGTTACAGATGGTCATGAGCTGCCCTGTTGGTGCTGGGAACTGAACCCAAGTCCTGTGCAAGAGCAGCCAGTGGAGTGAGCCATCCCTTCTGTCTCTCTCTCTCTCTTTTTTTTTCTTTTGCAACCAGTGTATATTAGTACAAAATAATAGGTTTTAGTATGATATTTCAACACACACATATATGTCCTATTTACCCTCTGTTATATTTTACATACATTATAAAGTTGGCAGAGTATGACTAGTAAGCTTCAGTGTCTCATGGTATTAATTATTAGTGCATAACCTCAGATAAAAATCCATTACTCGATGCCCACCAATTTGGAGATGCTTCCCACGGACCAGTAAGTGTACTGTGGGGCCAGCACTGATCCACATTTTAAGAAGAGTTTATTTTGTACTTTAGAGGACAAGACTGGGTGCCCTAACTCTGGAGATGACCTCTTGTCCTAAACACTACCTCCTACAGGCTCAACTCTCCAACAATAAACCTGTCACCCAGTGCCAACCCTTTGCTTCTACCATTATTGCTGGAAATGCTGCCCTTTTTGATTAAGTTGAAGTGTCTCCTCTTTCCTATGCAAGAGACCTGGGAGATGGATATATGCCTAGTCATAGGCCATATAGGCTGAGTGGGAATGTTTTGAAGGTGGGAAATTAGGCCATCTACTTGACATGTAAGCAAAAAGTCCCTGCTGATCTCAAAGACATACTTACAGCATTGCTCAGGATCCTGCACTCCCTGGCTGCTTTGTCACCTCTGGTGTCCAGGGGTCATTGGTATGTCACATGGCCTTTAGAAACCACTCCCCAAATCAAAGCTGGTGCTAGATAGAAGAGACTTTAACTGGTTTCCTTCATTAAACCTATTAATAGCAAGCATAGAATTTGGAGACTGACACTCAAAATCAGTAGTTACATTTGTCAATCCAGGGCTTTGTCCCTATAGTCCTATCTTCATCAAACATACGTATAGGAACCAGATGTAGTGGTATAGAACTGAAATCTCAAAACTCAAGAGACTGAGGCAGGGGGATTTTGAGTTGGAGATCTTTCCTCATCAACAAACAAAAGAAAACAAAATGTAGCCTCCAAAGAGCAAGAGAGAATGTGGGGCTATACAAGAAAGTTGCTATTGGGAACTCAAAGGACAAGGGGCTTAAGTCAGTACTTCTCAGAGGAACACTTGCATTGGAAACACTGGGTAATTTGTTGAGATTCAGATCTCCTAGTCATTTCTGTTGAATCCAGGACCTGGGTTCTTAGCATGTGGCGAGAAATTAAAAACAAGATAACTTATGACTCAAGGAGACCTGTAGTCACAGTTGTTCCTCCGATCAACATCGTGAGCATCACTTGAGAGTCTGTTAGAAGTAGAGATTTTGCAGAGTTCTAGCTTGGGCATGCCTGGCCAGAAATGGAGGATGGAATCCAGCAAGGTGCACATGAACCCCTGAACTCTGATGCACGATGAAGTCTGAGAATGACTCGTCTCTCAACAGCGTCTTCCATAGTTCCACACCAACATCAGACCAGTCAGCCACTGAATCCCATAGAGATCAAGCTAGAGCTGTGACATCTGCTTCTAATGCTTCCCTGGTGGTGTTTTCTTTGCTCGTGGAAGAAAGCTGAAGTAGAAGGACAAACACTTTTTCCTTTTGTCTTTGGCCTGAGTGCTTACCCAATCATCTCCAAATTTAAGAATAAGGGCTACTCTTTAATTAGTAAAAGCCCACAGATGCATACTCGATGCAAACTCAATGTGGCTATACATGTGTGTTTATAGGGACACGTATGTATGCATATGCAAACATTCAAAACAGGGACCAGTTTCTGCCCCAAAGTTTATTGCTATACTATGACTAAATAATAACTATTTCCTCTTTCACTTTATTATAATACCGAAATAATTTGCTTCAAATGATATTTAATTCAGAAAGCATTTACCCGTGAGAACACAGCAGGTCCCTCCTCTACCAAGTTGGCTTTCAGGCTATAGAAGGCACTGACAGACACCCTTGCAACCTTCCTCTTCTGCTAAAGGACTCCACTCCTTTCATCTGTTCATATGGCCAGGTCATTTTGTCTCCACATCTCCCTGATCTAACCCTACTGAATGCACTGCAGTATGTCAACACCCCTTATGATGGTTTTCAGAACAAATCAAGCCTGGGCAGAATTGATGGGACCATCATGCCCTTTGTTTCATACAGTAACATATTCTCTCTCTCTCTCTCTCTCTCTCTCTCTCTCTCTCTCTCTCTCTCTCTCTCTCTCTCTCTCCTCTCTCCATCCATCTATCCATTTATCTACCTATGAATGAATGTATGGTCTAGAACTGGCCTTCAGTTCTCAAATTTCTGATTTTCTTGCTTTCAGCCTTCTAAAGGCTATGAGTCTAGGCTTGTGTCATCCTGCCCAGCCTAGTATGCATTTTTTAAAAACAGAATCTAAGTCTCCACTTGAAATTCTATTCTTTCTTACAACATCAGCATTAAAGTTAAGCACTCAGTGAAAAGCCAGAAGATTTTCCATATTGCTGTTCAGATATTCATCATATTTTCTATAATTGTGTACTTGGCAGCATAGGGCTTTATTTTCTTTAAAGATCAACCAATTCCTCTGCTCTGTTTCTTTGGAGTTCTCTTCATATCTTCTTCAAAAAATACTAAACAGTCTACTGTGATTTTAATAGTACACATCTAGAATTCATTGATGTAATTCTTCTATCCAGTCACAAAATGAACTCATAGAATTTTCAAGAACTTCTAAATATTTTCTAAGATATTCAATTCCAACTGTCTAATAACGATCAACTGACCAAGTAAAATTATTTTTGCTTCAAAAGCATCATGAATTTAATTTTCTTTCCCCTAAAAACAATTTAAAAAATTCTTCCACTTTATGTATTAAAATTCTCCTTTTCTTGTAGGTCACATAGCCGATCATGAAGGTATCATTTGCTATTGATCACCCTGGGGAGACATCTCCCACATGCAGACAAAATACACTAACTTATGTTAATATATAGTCTTTTGGAAAGATGCCAAGTATAGTCACCATTAAGTTGGATTTCACCCTTGGTGTCTATGTCTCTATACACTTAAATTTCTTCCATAAGGATGTCACAGAAACTTTAACAAGGGCTGTTCAGCCATCAAAATTCATCTGAAGCATTTGCTTCACTAATGTGTGTATGTGTGTGCAGGTGCAGCATGTGTGTGTGTGTGTATATGTGTGTGAGTGACTGTGCATGTATGGGTGTGCATGCATGTATGTGTGTGTGTGTGTGCCTGTCCATGTGTATGTGTGTGCATGCACATGTGAGTACATGCGTGTGTGTGTATGAGTGAGCGTGCATGTATGTGTTCATAAATACATGTGTGTGCATGCACATGTGAGTACAAGTGTTTGTATATGTGTTTGGCTGTTTTAACATGATTTGCTCTTAATGTGTATACTGGCTTTTCCTAGCATTCACCATGTTCCCTAGCCTGTATTCACAAACTAATCTGTTAATATTCTATCCCAGAAATGTGCCTGCATTTTATGTCAAGCTCACTAGTCCATAAATGTCAGGATCCATCTGTATCTCTTTTAGATGAGTGGAAACACATTCACCTAGTCTCCACAATCCCACAGAATGCTATACATTCCTGTTCTCTAAGAAAACCACCCCAAGAATGTGTGTTTGCATAGCCAGGAAAGGGGAGCACTCCAGAGAAGCCAGGTGCTGCTTTATTGGACTGTATGCACCTATCAATATTTATTCTGTAAAATTCAGAATGAAAATCATGCTTGCTGACAAAACAGACCAATGCAAAATCCAAATTGAATTCCTTCCTATCTCACTGTCATCTGTTAACATTGTGTCGGTAGCCCAGACAGCCTGAGAAGGCATTCTTGCTATTCTGTTTACTTTCAATACAAGAATGTGTGTTTGCTCTCTTAGCATACTTGGCATTGCTCAACTATTTGAGAATATTAAATGTTTTTAAAATTATCCTTAGAGTGTTGTGCCTTCTCTCTTCTCTACTTATGTGAGTTCCTTGCCCCTAACCCCTGCCCCTCCCCTTCGTGGAATAAGTTCCTAAAGACTTCAAGGCTATTGTTGTCTTTAGCTGCAACCTTTTTTTTTTTTAAACATTTATTTACTTATGTGTGCATGTGCTTGTGTACCAAGGAGTATGAGTGAAAGGCGGTAACTTTGGAAGTTGGTGTATTCCTTCTACAATACAGGTTCTGTGGGGGATTAACTCAGGCTTTCAGGGTTGGTGGGAAGTATCCAACTCACGGAGCCATCTTGCCAGCCCGCTCTCCCTTTCTTATGGAGGCCATTTGTAACTCTTCTGCCAAGTTACATTTTTAAATGATTGGCAAGATCTCATGAATCATCTTCCTGCTTGTCAGGTTAAAGACAAGTAAAGGCAGAGGGGAACAGAGGATGCAGCCAATAAATAAATGTCTTAGAAGATGCACAGAAGACACTGCTGACTGGAGAATATATATTTTTTTCACAACAGAAATGTGAACATTTAGTAGAACTGTTGCTTTATGTTGATGAATGACATTTGTATTTAATTCAAAATAATATGTATTTTTAAAATAACCCTTACATTTGCAGCTGATTCTGTGAACTTAACTTCTGTTGGTGCTAGTAATTGCCTGCTTCTTTTGACTGGTTGTACCCAGATCCCAAACCAGATGACAGTCTATTGACAACAGTGGTATCTCTGTCCCATGAATGGCGTTCTTTTTCTGCTTCCACTTTTGATGGTGAGTCAACCTGGGGAGGTTATTGCTGTCACCTGAGATAGATCACATGGATGTCTTGTTCCTGTATCTTTGACCCACTGTGCCCACAGTACCAGAGGGCCCCTGATTCTAGACAGTAACCTGGACACATAACACTTAGTTTCTTTCTAAGTTACTTTTCAACACTCACATTATGTGAAGGGTTATTTACTCTCCCAACTCAGAAATGTATCTGGCAGAGCCATTTGGCACACAGAGTCCTGTCCTTGTCCACTGCGTTCCTTGGATCTTAGCATTAACCTAGAGCCAGCTATGTGATCAAAGCCAGTTTCACTAATGACACAGTATTAGCCTGCTTCCTTCAGGGACATGAGGAGTCCTCAGAGAATATGAAGTTTTAGAAGGAGAGAGAATAAAATCCTTTGGAGCTGACATGAAACCCATGCTTTAAAGATGCTCAAAAGAAGCCTCTTGGGACTGGAGAAGATGGCACAGTGGTTAAGTGCACTTTCTGCTCTATCTAGAGGACCTGAATTTCTGAGCACCAACAGCAGACAACTCACTTCCACCTGAAACTTCCTCAGGGACATTGGCACCATCCTTTGACTTCCATGGACACCCCCACACACATGGCAGATACACAGTCCCAAATAATTAGCATAAATAAATGCAATAAAAATAAAATCTTTAAAATATCATTTAAAAACTGAATGACATTTAGCAGGATTTATTGTTCTTCAAAACCACAATGAATTGCAAAACTTTTGAAACATGCAGATGTTTTTTTTGTTTTTTCTTTTTTTGTCCCTAAGTGGGTGAATCTGTCCTTGATGGAAGATGACAATTCAGGAGGAGCCAAAGACGCCTGCTTTGAGCCCAATGTTGAAGTGCCAACTGTCACGGACCACCCCAGCTGGGTATGGGGGTCCCTGGGATGTGGGTTCTCGAGGATGTGGGTAAGGATTCGGATGCTCTAAGTCGCTTGAATCTTGTTCTCCAGGACACCAGGGTGGGGTTAGGGGTGGGGTCTACTACTTGGCTGCACCTGCTTTCTAGATAATCTGAAAACATCCCATCAACATGCTCACTCTCGCTGCTCTGAGGGTCCCGTTTCTTCAGTAGCGTCTTCTGTCTTAGAAGGGCCCCTGTCCTCAGGCATAACTTTGCTGGCAGACATAGGTGTTCCAAATCTTTGAGAACGGCACGTTCAGAAGACAGTACTGAGATAGCAACCACAGCAAGCATAGCATGAAACATATTCTTTGCTGATGATGGCTTCCTGGTATCAGAGATCATTTGTTGTGCTCTCTGGGTGAGTTTATTCAATCGTCCCCAAGTGGGTGGATCTGTCCTTATGGTAGAAGACACAAGTCTCTTGATTCTGAAAAATCCAGCATCAAACACTATTTCACTATTTTGCCAACTTCCTTTGGTGTCTCTGGAGCTGCAGTGTGGGCCTGTGCTTCCTGCCGCAGCGGTCTTTTATTGAGTTCTTTGGGGTGGAGATTTGACTCATAGCTGCCGCTGGTCCTTCGTCATCCTGCCTTTTGCTTTGCTTGTTCGATCAGGCACAGTTTTCTTCTTGTCCTGCCTGCCTTCTGCTTTTTTTGTTGGGGGTTGGGGGGAGGGGGGGGTTCAGGTCTCCCTCTACTTGGTCCCATTCTTTCTGATCCGTTCTCATTAGTGGCTCCTGTGACCGGCTTTCTAGTGGTAGATGACAGTGTTTGGGCCATCTGCTTGGCCCTCTGAGTAGCTGCTGATCTAGTCGCTTTCTCTGCTGTGGAAACCATGGGCTGCACAATTTTTTTCTCTCTAATGTTTTTTTATTTTTTTATTTTTCAGAAATTTGTCTTTGGCCAAAGTAGGTTGCTCAAGGAACATTCCTGCTACCAGTCTTAGTCTGCTCCTTGTGTTCTTTGGCCTTTGATCTTATCATTCACCCGGTATATGGAAAAGCCTATTCTGGTTCAGCTTTCACACCCCTCTGGTCTGGGACAAAAAAGCCTGCACAGCGAGCCCATAGAGACCCTCTTTGAACACTCCACGTTTGGCTTTCTCTTGCTGTTCTTTCCGTTTTTGATGTTGCTTTTCTTCTTTGTATTTCTGGAGGAGCTGCTTCCGTTGCTTGCTCAGAACCATTTTCACTGAGCTTGTTCTGGAGCTGGCCTTTTCTGGAGCGATGTCTTGCGATGTCTTGTGTCTCTTACCAAGGTGTCTCCCATCCAGTGGAATGTTGACAACCTTCAAACCGACATCTCTTGTCTGCTCATACACCCAGTGACTATTGTTCTCCTTCTGAGACAGCGACTTTCTGTGAGCCAAGCTGGTTCTAATCATTTCAGTGCTCAAAGCTTTCCGAAGCTGACTGGCCAAAACAAAACAACCAAAGCAAGCAAGCAAGCAAACAAACAAACAAAAAACATGACACTGGCATCTTCAAAGTCAGAAAAAGCCAGATACAGTCGGAAAGATTGTCTATGGATCCAGCCAGAGCAAGTGTTGGAGGATTTCGACAAGTAATGATATATATATGTAATTTTTTTTTCCAAGAGAAAAGGAGCAGAAGACAACATTTGCTGACTTGCCGCCCTCGGGCTTCCAGGTTAGGTTAGTCCTTCGTGCGGATGATTTGTTAGATTGGAAAGAGGATCACCAAATAACACAAATGTCAGTCAAATAACTTCTCTGACAGAAAGTCCAATACAGTGTTCTGTGGGTCTTTGTTGTCTTATTCAGTATATTAGTCACTAAAGCTGATGACAGATACAATTTGAACTTCCTAGGCACGGTGCTTGCATTTTTACACCTTCTCTGTTTTAGACAGGAGGAAACTGATACTTGGAATAAGAATTTTTAAATGAGGCATCCAGTTAGTAGTTTTCAAAGCCAGAAGTCAGGGTGGCTAGCCATTTTAGCTTGCTCTGAACCGTCCTGAATGTAGCACTGAATGCTCTGTATAATCTCTGGGCTCTTTGCAAGGGAGCACAGTAGGTTCCCTTTCAAATGAACCTGAATCTGTAAAATTCTGAGAACAAATTTTCTCTGTAATTATCTAGTTTTTATTGGGTCTTCAGAGCTTAGCGATATCCCAATAAAACCATTCAGTTGGAGAACTATTAAAATACTGATATTCGTCATTGGAAAGAGTAAAAGTGACCGATCCAAAGCTCTTAGATCAGTGAATTCTAAGACCTCTTACTTTTAATGTTCCAGGACATTTCCAGGACTCTCTACATCTCTTTTTGTCTGATGTAGCCTTGGCACTTAATCTCTGCAGAAGATCTCTCTTGGCTCTTATTAACCCTAAGCTATGGGGACTTGGCTTCCTCAGGCTGGGATGAACTTGTTCAGTGACAGCACATGCTCGGTGGCACAGCAGATGCTTAGCAAATAAATAAATAAATAAATAAATAATATTTTTTAAAAAATTTACTTACTTTTAGCAAATAAATAATGATTTTACTTAAACATTTAATAAATATTTATTTAAAGTAAATAAGTAATATTTACTTTATTGGACGCCACCCTTTCATCTCTCTTGAATAGTCTGCAAATAGCTTGTTTGAATTTAATTCAGAAACACAACCAAAATATTGACTTCTTGAAAATGAACAAAAGTCACTGTATTAATTCTTCCTGCAAAATTAAAGAGCATTTTAGCAATATTCCTTTAGAGGTGTCAAAGATGTTTTGATTTTCACATTTGTTTTTCAATATAACCTGAAAAGCAGGTAGACAACTTGTTAAACTTTAGTTATTTTATTTGCATGAGTGTTTAGCCTACATGTACACATGTGCACCACCTGCATGTCTGGTGCCCAAGGAGGTCACAGAAGCATGTTGGAGCCTCTGAAAGTAGATTAGAGATGGTTGCGAGCCACTTCTGCAAGAGTGGCCTGTGCTCTTAGCACCACACCATCTCTCCATTGCTTGTTCCCTCCATTTACAGGTGAGAAGAGTTTATTTTAGCATACAGATTGAGGGTACACATTATGGTGGGGAGGGCATGGCAGCAGGAGTAGGAGGCAGCTGGTCCCATTGTGTCCACAATTAGGAAGGTGAGAGAGAGGTGGGGGAAGAGAAAGAGGGAAAGAGAGAGAGAGGGAAAGAGAGAGAGAGGGAAAGAGAGAGAGAGGGAAAGAGAGAGAGGGAAAGAGAGAGAGAGGGAAAGAGAGAGAGGGAAAGAGAAAGAGGGAAAGAGAGAGAGGGAAAGAGAGAGAGGGAAAGAGAGAGAGGGATAAAGAGAGAGGGGGAAAAAGAGGGAGAGAAGGGAAAGAGGGAGAGAGAGAGAAAGAGAGGGAGAGGGAGGGAGGGAGGGAGAGAGGGAGGGAGGGAGGGAGAGAGGGAGGGAGAGACACACAGAGACAGGGAGAGACAAACAGAGACAGGGAGAGACAAACAGAGACAGGGAGAGACAAACAGAGACAGGGAGAGACACACAGAGACAGAGAGACACACAGAGATGGGGAGGGAGAGAGAGACAGAGACAGGGAGGGAGAGAGAGAGAGACGGAGAGACGGGGAGGGAGGGAGAGAGAGACGGAGAGATGGGAAGGGAGAGAGAGATGGGGAGAGAGATGGAGAGATGGGGAGGGAGAGAGAGACGGGGAGAAAGGGCAAGAGACGGAGAGACGGAGAGAAAGGGAAAGAGGTGGAGGGACGGAGAGACAGACAGGGACAGAGACAGAGAAAGGGAAAGAGGGGAGACAGGGAGAGGAATATACAGGGAGAGGAATATACAGGGAGAGGGAGAGACAGAAACACAGAGTCAGAGGGAGAGATGGAGAGAAACGAGAGAGGGAGAGGGAGAGGGAGAGGGAGAGGGAGAGAGAAATGAGAAATGTGGGCATGCCTCTGACTTCTAGATTCAGGCAGGGATTCATCCCAACGAATGTGTCTTCTTAATCTAGAAATGCCTTCTAAGATTTGCCTAGAAGTTTAATCTCCTAGGTGACCCTACAGCCAGTCAAATTCACATTAACTACCACACTCTAAACGGCTAGCTATGGGTCCTAGGTTCCCCCAGAAACTAGGGTTCCTCCTAGGAGGCTATATGTGAAACTGCTGATGTCTTCATCTTTTCACAAGAGATCCTGGCCATCCTGAGACTGGGCTAGTGCCCAGGCCTGCAATCCCATGCTGTTTAAATTCCAGACCATGCCAACATAGGTTCAGGACCAAAATGAGAGTCATTAAAAAGAACCTTTCTTAAGGAAAACAGCCTCATGTAGTCTCACGTCTCCTTCTCTCTTTGAGCTGATGCTGCTGAACAAACTGTCCATGAGGAGGTGCTGAGAGTCAGGTGTCTCTAAAATTGCATCCAGCTTCTAACACATCTCTAATGGGTACTTCTGAGCGCTAAGGACTAGATTAGTGTTGTGGAAGATACAACCCTTTTTTTCCCCTTTGTGGACCTTCTAACTGATGGTGGGGTAGTGGTGGTGGTAGAGAATATTCCATAGCGTGTGTATCTACATTATAGAAATGCCAGCAAATACATCTAAGGGTTATCACATTTCTACTAGCTGCCAAGAACCTCACTAGCACACTATGGGTAGAGGTGGATATTAGGTCCTTATTCTCAAGGAATATTTAAAGCAAGAATCTTGGGTCTAGCCTAACAATAATTATTAGACACCATGGTAAACACAATACAGGAGAAGATGAACGATCTGCAGCCAACACAGAAGGGAGCAGAGACTTGGGCAACTGTATGTGACAATATGAAAAAGATTGGCAGTTGATGGAAAACGTGCTTCAAAGGAGACAAAGCATTTCCCAAGGCCAAGTTCAGCTGGTTAACCTTGAAGAGAATCTGAGTGAGACCCGAGGGAAGAAGAGTGTACCCTTGGACAAGGCTCATGTGTTTTTATGCACACTGTCTGCTAGTACGTAGCCCGCATCTGTCAGCTCTTCTAGATTTGTTCCTGCTCCCATTGAACCAGGAAACAAGCTTTAGGGTCTCACTCCATGGCTGCTCATATTTTTGTGTTTTCTTCTTTTCAGTTCCCATCCACCCCCCCCCCCAAGGGAGAATCCGCACAGTTTGTTCAGCTGTCAGACTCTCTTGCCTTCCACCTTACGTGCTCCAGAGGTAGCTTTCTTGGTTTTGTCTTTGGGCCTTGTCTGATGATTCTGAAGCTGTGCACAGTTTTGTAAAACCTGGGGCCAGGCACTAGTGTGTGAGGAAAGATGCCAGGACTCAGGGTTGCACACTAATGATGCTGGACTCTTTGTCCCTCACTTTAGAGGGCATGCCCATTGAGACAGAGATTGGAGGTCAGTGATAAACTGGTTGGGCAGAAGTAAATTCTGGAGACAGGAAATGTTTTGAATCAATGAATCTGTGTAGTAGGCATTAGTTTGCATCCTACACTGAGTGCTGCTTATCTGTGCATTCCCTCTATACATTTCAAGAAAAAGATAAATAAAACAAAACAAAAAACAAACAAACAAACAAACAAAAACCCCCCAGAGCTTAAAGATGACTACAATACATTATGAAACCTTTGCGAATGAAAGAATTGTAACTCGCACAACTGTGAATTGTGTCAACGGTAATCCGGATCCATTCAAATGATACCAGGGCATGGGTTTTTGAACAGGTCTCTGTAAGAATACCATATCTTGGGGGATCAACGGTGTCTAGTGGTGTTTCTATTTGTCATCTAAGTTTCTAAGGGAAAAACATTTCTGTTAAAATGCAGCAGGCTTAGACTCTTAAAAGACTTAAAAATAAAAATGAGGACATATGGAGTCAACAGCAGGGCTCGGGGTTTGAGTCCAAATCAGGCAGACATGGGGTGTCTGCAGTCAGGCCCCTGCTGGAGATCGGCCAGCACCCCTAGGCTCTGGAGCGGGGTGATTCTTACTGCCACCAATGGGGGTGGTTCTGTTACTATGTCTGTATAGCATTACTGAGGAGAGACAGCAAATATGGCTTCTTCAATTATTTAAGCATTATCCAAAGTATTTGTTGAACCCCAGTACCCCAACCCCCAAATTGCCTGTTTTCCAGGCTCAATCCAAAGCTGTCTTCCCAGGTGTAGGTTTTAAAATGTTGCTACTGTGCTGCATGTATAATTTTATGACTTGCTCTTCATTCTTTACTAACATTATTTCAGAGAAATGTCCTATGTTGTGGCAGAGGCCTTAGATGTTAGATGACTGAAGAATCCTGCATAGGGTGAAGCTTTATGACGTATAGAACAATGTATATCAAAAATGCTGGTCAGCATTTTGGATAGTGTACCTGCACTTTGCTGCTTTGTGGGTTCTTCTTTTTCTCACCTTTTACTCCCTGGTTTCACCCCTATCACTAGATAGGAGAGGAAGAAGAATAGAGGGGAGAATGAAAGGAAGATAGAGATCCCTGAATCTAATTTATTTCTCCTTGTTTCTTCTTTAAACATGACTACTAGTAAAACACAACCAACCCTCCTGGATAGCCACCAACCACATCTAGCAGGGCTTTAGCATTTCTACACCCTCTGAAAAGTTCCCAGGATTCCACATGTCACACAATTGCAGAAACTCTCTGCAGCTGGCAAAACCACGCCTCTGCTAGAGCGTGAGGCAAATCATCGCTAGCTGCTGTGGATAACTGAAACAGCCCCACATCCCCACATCTGAGATTTAAATGAAAGCACATTCTTATAATATTTCTGTGCTTTTAAGGAGACCAAAATTCCAGAATTCTCGCCATAGGACAGCTATGGCTTTGAGTGGACTTTAAAAAATTTTTTTAAAAGCACTTAAGTCATCATCATCATTGTATGTGGTATGTATGAATGTGGGTAAATGCATGACATGGTGCATATGTGTAGACCAGAGGATAACGTTGGGGGGTCGGTCTTTTCCTTTCCCTTTGTTGAAGTGTGCTCTGTCTCACTCCGTTATGCTGTGCTCTGTACTCTAGGCTAGGTGACCCATGAACATTTAGGCAATCATCCTATCTGTGACTCCCATCTTGCCATGGGAGTGCTGGGGTTAACAACTCTGTGCCACCACATCAGGCTTTTTAATCAACCGTCTACTCCTACAAAACTCAAGGCTGTGTGGCTCAAGATGGGAGTGAGAAAAGCTAATCCAGGCAGACCAAAAGCAGATGCCAGGGAATCATGGGGACAGAATGCCAGGAGTTAAGTCTGTGAGGTGGAGCCTTGCTTAGGGACCAGGCTTAGACTCGAGGCTAATGTAGGAGGAGCTTGTTTTTCTGCTCCTCTCCCCCACTAGCCTTTCCCCGGTGTCTTCTCAACTGCTTCAAAATTTGCTTGGGGAAAGGAGTCATTTGAGGACCTACTGAAAGTCTCTAGCTAAAGCTAATTCGGTCTTGTGCCAGTGTTAGCAATATGAGTATAATCTCTTGGTGACACTGATTAAAACCAGAAGATATTTAGGAGAAGTCAAAGAAAGACATAAAAAGTACTTGTGGACAATTTGGGCATATCCCTAGCAGAGTATGTATATCACCATAGAGATAGCTGTGCATCCACATGTATTGCTGCCCTATTCACACCGTGTAGGAAATGGGATCAACCCAGATGTCCACTAGTAGGTGAATGGCTAATAAAAGTGTACAGTGGAATTCTATATGCAGTGAAATTTTATTCAACCACAAAGATAAACGGTAATACGAACTCTACAGGAAAAATGGATGGATCTGGAAGAAATATCTTATGAAGGTTACCCAGACTCAGACAAATACAGCATAATATACTCTCATAGGTCAGTCCTAGCTTTATATGCATATATATACACATATATGTACATATATATACACACATACACATATATACATATATACACACATGTATATGTATATATAGTTTTATATTTATGAAATATATAATCATACATATGTGTGTATATATGACACACACATCTATATCTATATATCTATATCTATCTATATTGATCTATATCTATAACATTATAGATCAGGGAACCAGAAGGGAACCAGGTGAGGGAGGAGGTAATTGAACACATGAGATGTAGAAGCAGGTAAGAAGCCATTGGATATGGTGGAAGAACAGGGGGAGGGGCAGGAGGTAAGAAATTATATTTGAAATGGCCACAGTGAAACTTAGTGCTTTGTCTGCTAATTAAACCTTAAAATTAGAAGAAAACGCTTGCCGGCAGTGGGTTTGTTTATATACCTAATGCCACACACATCATGGGTCCACACTGAATGTGCCCGATGGGACAATTTCCTTCTGTTCTTCCCAGCTCAAGGTAGAGAGACTAATTGCATTTACTCTTTAGTAATTATGACTGACAACCATGTACGATAATGTTCCTATACCACCTGGTAGACAACCAGCTATTCAGACAATGTTCACTGGACAGTTGGTGTTCGTGAAATTACTTCTATTCTGGTATAGTCAGAGGTTACCACAGTTAGAAGATAATATTGAAGTTATTAGAATTGAGGATAAACTGGGTTATATAATTCTTTTTGCATAGGAGAGGTATTTGCAAATAATGATCAAATAAAGCTTATTTAGAAAACTTAAAAAGAATGTTTCAGGTCCAAATATAGGCTAGGCAACCAAGTGATATGACAGCAAAACTTGTTAAAGAGTGACTCAGTTATTATAAGCCAAGGAGCCATCAGGAAGAGTGGCCTGGTGACTTCGGCTGTCATTTGCCACCAATAGTAAGGAAAGACCTACTTAGCAGCTCTCTTCTATGCTAGCCTACTTCCTGGCGTCACTGTTCTGAATTCAAAGCTCTTTTTGACCATTGGCAGCAATAAGCAGGTCCTCAGAGCTCAAACATGGCCGCTCTAACTTAACCGCGTGGCCTCTCGGCTCATAAGCAGTCTGCTCTTCAGGAGATCTGGCTGCTGTGAGACAGAGGCATCCAGACAGACAATTGTCACTCACCACCCTGTGCCGGGCACTGGGCAGCCCACTTCACAGGCAGCAGAGAGTCACTTCCTCGCGTTCCCCATTAGTGAAATGGTGACCAAGGTTACTCAGCTCTGCTAAGGTCACAGGGTAAATTGAGCAGATCTGGAGAAGAAGCCAGAGCCATCTGCAGTCGAATGTAGAGTCTATTTACTTGAGCATCCGTTTAATCTTTTCTGTTTGCGCCTCACTTCTATTCCTCTCACTCTTCAGTGAAAATCCATTCTAAATTTATTTTCCAGGAGCAGCTATCTAAGCCTGAGCCCACGCAGAGCTTTACGCTATGTGGCCTTGCCTCAGAGCCACCAAGCATGTGTGGCCACACCCTTCTCACGTTCCCGAATCTCAGCTTGCATACCCAGCTCTGTCATTTTTATTTTAAATTAATCCTCTTCTAGCTCTTAAAATGGAAACAAAACCGTGGGGCTGGAGAGACCGCTCACTGGTTATGAGCACTTTATCTTCAAGAGAACCCAAGTTCAGCTTCCCTCAAGCAGGTATCTAACAACTGTGTGTAACTACAGATCCAACTCCTTTACTGGCCTTTGTGTACATCCTGTATATAAACCACCCTCCCAAACACACACACACACACACACACCCCACCAATAAAAATAAAACAAGAAGCAAATCATTTAGAAAGCTTTGTCTCCTGAGGTCTGTGTTGCTAAAAGTATTGAAGAGACATGTCATTTGAGTAAGGAATCCTAGTCCAGAAAGATATTCTCCATTTTAAATGAAATACTGTACAAGAAAAACACTGTGTTCACTAAGCCCTTACATGTCAGTGGCTATTGTTTTGTTATATGGATAATCTTGGAAGAATATGAATTTAATATGAAATATTTTGTGATAAAAAACAAGTCCTCTGGAAAGGAAACACTCAAACCTTGATGGTTCCTCATGGTGGTCTCTTAACTATTTTCTCTGTTGGGAACATTGTCCAACCTTCTGTGTATGTTCTCTTATCTGAGCCTCTGGGCTTGCGGCTAATCTTCTTGGAGCCTGCTTCTTGGTAATCAGCAGTGCACGTTGTGAGTTTTGACTCAAGGTCTCTTCTGCATGGGTAGAAATATTGTGCAAATGTAGAGCTGCTAATTGGTTTGCAGGGAGCTAAGTTAGACCCATTTTCCACTGAGGCTCAACCCCAACCCCTGGAGCTGCCCATCTTGTGTGCTTTGGGACAGATCTGGGACAGATCATTATGTCAAAAGAAATACTTTTGTCTTTTCATCAGAGGGGCTTTAGCCTAGGCATTTGAAGCGAAGTGCTTGCCCTTTTAAAAAGCTCAGCAACTGGTTAGGTCTTGGAAGGGATTTGTGGATAATATTCAGCAAGAAGGTAAAACAGAAGCCGTTTGTTAGCCATCACTGTTAGCAAAACAGCTTTATGAGTACAGAGATCTGCTCGAGGGAAGAGTGCACTGCGTTGCCTCAAAAGTAAAATAACTGAACCTGTTATAAGTACCCAGCGATTGAGAAATCACAGCTCCCTGTGTCCCCAAACCCTCCCATCGATCTGTGCATGAAAACAAATTAGAAGTGACAGTTTCTCCACAACAGAACAGACTTTTCATTCCTTAGTATAACCCCAAAGTCAGACTTAGAGAGAAAGGAGTCTGTGGGTGTGGGGCCTTCCTGGCATTCTAAGTTTGCAGTGTTCTCATGGGAATTCCCTTGAATTATTAGGAGTCAGTCCTGTGAGATGTCTATGAGGTGGCGAATCACATCATTGATGCTTCAGGAATGATGGGCAGCAGAGTTCCTGAGGGAACAAGCAGACATTGCTTCCCAGTTATCCCCACGTGGTGTAGACTGCCTGGTCTCCACCAAGCCCACCGATACTCCTATTAGTTTCTGAGCTGCAGCTAGCAAAACATGCATTGCTTATAGTAATATAAAAAAATCTCTAATTCTGTTCAATCTTAGTATCAGCAAGCCATGCACTTAGAATTAGGTACAAAATTTGTGTTATAAAAAAAAAACCCTGCCTGTTTCTGCCTCTCAAGTACTACGACTGAAGGCATATACCACCATACCTGGATCAATTTTTTAATTAATAATTAATTTTTTTTCTTTCCATTTTTTATTAGGTATTTAGCTCATTTACATTTCCAATGCTATACCAAAAGTCCCCCATACCCACCCACCCCCAATCCCCTACCTGCCCACTCCCCCTTTTTGGCCCTGGCATTCCCCTGTTCTGGGGCATATAAAGTTTGTGTGTCCAATGGGCCTCTCTTTCCAGTGATGGCCAACTAGGCCATCTTTTGATACATATGCAGCTAGAGTCAAGAGCTCCGGGGTACTGGTTAGTTCATAATGTTGATCCACCTATAGGGTTGCAGATCCCTTTAGCTCCTTGGGTACTTTCTCTAGCTCCTCCATTGGGAGCCCTGTAATCCATCCATTAGCTGACTGTGGGCATCCACTTCTGTGTTTGCTAGGCCCCGGCATAGTCTCACAAGAGACAGCTACATCTGGGTCCTTTCGATAAAATCTTGCTAGTGTATGCAATGGTGTCAGCGTTTGGATGCTGATTATGGGGTGGATCCCTGGATAAGGCAGTCTCTACATGGTCCATCCTTTCATCTCAGCTCCAAACTTTGTCTCTGTAACTCCTTCCAAGGGTGTTTTGTTCCCACTTCTAAGGAGGGGCATAGTGTCCACACTTCAGTCTTCATTTTTCTTGAGTTTCATGTGTTTAGGAAATTGTATCTTATATCTTGGGTATCCTAGGTTTTGGGCTAATATCCACTTATCAGTGAGTACATATTGTATGAGTTCCTTTGTGAATGTGTTACCTCACTCAGGATGATGCCCTCCAGGTCCATCCATTTGGCTAGGAATTTCATAAATTCATTCTTTTTAATAGCTGAGTAGTACTCCATTGTGTAGATGTACCACATTTTCTGTATCCATTCCTCTGTTGAGGGGCATCTGGGTTCTTTCCAGCTTCTGGCTATTATAAATAAGGCTGCTATGAAGATAGTGGAGCATGTGTCCTTCTTACCAGTTGGGGCATCTTCTGGATATATGCCCAGGAGAGGTATTGCTGGATCCTCCGGTAGTACTATGTCCAATTTTCTGAGGAACCGCCAGACGGATTTCCAGAGTGGTTGTACAAGCCTGCAATCCCACCAACAATGGAGGAGTGTTCCTCTTTCTCCACATCCTCGCCAGCATCTGCTGTCACCTGAATTTTTGATCTTAGACATTCTGACTGGTGTGAGGTGGAATCTCAGGGTTGTTTTGATTTGCATTTCCCTGATGATTAAGGATGTTGAACATTTTTTCAGGTGCTTCTCTGCCATTCGGTATTCCTCAGGTGAGAATTCTTTGTTCAGTTCTGAGCCCCATTTTTTAATGGGGTTGTTTGATTTTCTGAAGTCCACCTTCTTGAGTTCTTTATATATGTTGGATATTAGTCCCCTATCTGATTTAGGATAGGTAAAGATCCTTTCCCAATCTGTTGGTGGTCTCTTTGTCTTATTGACGGTGTCTTTTGCCTTGCAGAAACTTTGGAGTTTCATTAGGTCCCATTTGTCAATTCTCGATCTTACAGCACAAGCCATTGCTGTTCTGTTCAGGAATTTTTCCCCTGTGCCCATATCTTCAAGGCTTTTCCCCACTTTCTCCTCTATAAGTTTCAGTGTCTCTGGTTTTATGTGACTTTCTTTGATCCATTTAGATTTGACCTTAGTACAAGGAGATAAGTATGGATCGATTCGCATTCTTCTACATGATAACAACCAGTTGTGCCAGCACCATTTGTTGAAAATGCTGTCTTTCTTCCACTGGATGGTTTTAGCTCCCTTGTCGAAGATCAAGTGACCATAGGTGTGTGGGTTCATTTCTGGGTCTTCAATTCTATTCCATTGGTCTACTTGTCTGTCTCTATACCAGTACCATGCAGTTTTTACCACAATTGCTCTGTAGTAAAGCTTTAGGTCAGGCATGGTGATTCCACCAGAGGTTCTTTTATCCTTGAGAAGAGTTTTTGCTATCCTAGGTTTTTTGTTATTCCAGATGAATTTGCAAATTGCTCCTTCTAATTCGTTGAAGAATTGAGTTGGAATTTTGATGGGGATTGCATTGAATCTGTAGATTGCTTTTGGCAAGATAGCCATTTTTACAATATTGATCCTGCCAATCCATGAGCATGGGAGATCTTTCCATCTTCTGAGATCTTCTTTAATTTCTTTCTTCAGAGACTTGAAGTTTTTATCATACAGATCTTTCACTTCCTTAGTTAGAGTCACGCCGAGATATTTTATATTATTTGTGACTATTGAGAAGGGTGTTGTTTCCCTAATTTCTTTCTCAGCCTGTTTATCCTTTGTGTACAGAAAGGCCATTGACTTGTTTGAGTTAATTTTATATCCAGCTAATTCACTGAAGCTGTTTATCAGGTTTAGGAGTTCTCTGGTGGAATTTTTAGGGTCACTTATATATACTATCATATCATCTACAAAAAGTGATATTTTGACTTCCTCCTGTCCAATTTGTATCCCCTTGATCTCCTTTTGTTGTCGAATTGCTCTGGCTAATACTTCAAGTACTATGTTGAAAAGGTAGGGAGAAAGTGGGCAGCCTTGTCTAGTCCCTGATTTTAGTGGGATTGCTTCCAGCTTCTCTCCATTTACTTTGATGTTGGCTACTGGTTTGCTGTAGATTGCTTTTATCATGTTTAGGTTTGGGCCTTGAATTCCTGATCTTTCCAACACTTTTATCATGAATGGGTGTTGGATCTTGTCAAATGCTTTTTCTGCATCTAACGAGATGATCATGTGGTTTTTGTCTTTGAGTTTGTTTATATAATGGATTACATTGATGGATTTTCGTATATTAAACCATCCCTGCATCCCTGGAATAAAACCTACTTGGTCAGGATGGATGATTGCTTTAATGTGTTCTTGGATTCGGTTAGCGAGAATTTTATTGAGGATTTTTGCATCGATATTCATAAGAGAAATTGGTCTGAAGTTCTCTATCTTTGTTGGGTCTTTCTGTGGTTTAGGTATCAGAGTAATAGTGGCTTCATAAAATGAGTTGGGTAGAGTACCTTCTACTTCTATTTTGTGAAATAGTTTGTGCAGAACTGGAATTAGATCTTCTTTGAAGGTCTGATAGAACTCTGCACTAAACCCATCTGGTCCTGGGCTTTTTTTGGTTGGGAGACTATTAAAAACTGCTTCTATTTCTTTAGGTGATATGGGACTGTTTAGATGGTCAACTTGATCCTGATTCAACTTTGGTACCTGGTATCTGTCCAGAAATTTGTCCATTTCGTCCAGGTTTTCCAGTTTTGTTGAGTATAGCCTTTTGTAGAAGGATCTGATGGTGTTTTGGATTTCTTCAGGATCTGTTGTTATGTCTCCCTTTTCAGTTCTGATTTTGTTAATTAGGATTTTGTCTCTGTGCCCTCTAGTGAGTCTAGCTAAGGGTTTATCTATCTTGTTGATTTTCTCAAAGAACCAACTCCTCATTTGGTTAATTCTTTGAATAGTTCTTCTTGTTTCCACTTGGTTGATTTCACCCCTGAGTTTGATTATTTCCTGCCGTCTACTCCTCTTGGGTGAATTTGCTTCCTTTTTTTTCTAGAGCTTTTAGATGTGTTGTCAAGCTGCTAGTATGTGCTCTCTCCCGTTTCTTCATGGAGGCACTCAGAGCTATGAGTTTCCCTTTTAGAAATGCTTTCATTGTGTCCCAAAGGTTTGGGTACGTTGTGGCTTCATTTTCATTAAACTCTAAAAAGTCTTTAATTTCTTTCTTTATTCCTTCCTTGACCAAGGTATCATTGAGAAGAGTGTTGTTCAGTTTCCACGTGAGTGTTGGCTTTCTGTTATTTTTTTTGTTATTGAAGATCAGCCTTAGTGCATGGTGATCTGATAGGATACATGGGACAATTTCAATATTTTTGAATCTGTTGAGGCCTGTTTTGTGACCTATCATGTGGTCAATTTTGGAGAAGGTACCATGAGGTGCTGAGAAGAAGGTATATCCTTTTGTTTTAGGATAAAATGTTCTGTAGATATCTGTCAGATCCATTTGTTTCATCACTTCTGTTAGTTTCAGTGTGTCCCTGTTTAGTTTCTGTTTCCATGATCTGTCCATTGGTGAAAGTGGTGTGTTGAAGTCTCCCACTATTATTGTGTGAGGTGCAATGTGTGCTTTGAGCTTTACTAAAGTTTCTTTAATGAATGTGGCTGCCCTTGTATTTGGCACATAGATATTCAGAATTGAGAGTTCCTCTTGGAGGATTTTACCTTTGATGAGAACAAAGTGCCCCTCCTTGTCTTTTTTGATGACTTTGGGTTGGAAGTCAATCTTATCAGATATTAGGATGGCTACTCCAGCTTGTTTCTTCATACCATTTGCTTGGAAAATTGTTTTCCAGCCTTTTATTCTGAGGTAGTGTCTATCTTTTTCTCTGAGATGTGTCTCCTGTAAACAGCAAAATGTTGGGTCTTGTTTGTGTAGCCAGTTTGTTAGTCTATGTCTTTTTATTGGGGAGTTGAGACCATTGATGTTAAGAGATATTAAGGAAAAGTAATTGTTGCTTCCTGTTATTTTTGTTGTTAAAGTTGGCATTCTGTTCTTGTGGCTGTCTTCTTTTAAGTTTGTTGAGGGATTACCTTCTTGTTTTTTCTAGGGCATTGTTTCCGTTCTTGTATTGGTTTTTTTCTGTTATTAACCTTTGAAGGGCTGGATTCGTGGAGAGATAATGTGAGAATTTGGTTTTGTCGTGGAATACTTTGGTTTCTCCATCTATGGTAATTGAGAGTTTGGCTGGGTATAGTAGCCTGGGCTGGAATTTGTGTTCTCTTAGTGTCTGTATAACATCTGTCCAGGCTCTTCTGGCTTTCATAGTCTCTGGTGAAAAATCTGGTGTAATTCTGATAGCCTTGCCTTTGTATGTTACTTGACCTTTTTCCCTTACCGCTTTTAGTATTCTATCTTTATTTAGTGCATTTGTTGTTCTGATTATTATGTGTCGGGAGGAATTTCTTTTCTGGTCCAGTCTATTTGGAGTTCTGTAGGCTTCTTGTATGTTCATAGGTATCTCTTTCTTTATATTTGGGAAGTTTTCTTCAATAATTTTGTTGAAGATGTTTGCTGGTCCTTTGAGTTGAAAATCTTCATTCTCATCCACTCTTATTATCCGTAGGTTTGGTCTTCTCATTGTGTCCTGGATTTCCTGGATATTTTGAGTTAGGATCTTTTTGCATTTTCCATTTTCTTTGATTGTTGTGCCGATGTTCTCTATGGAATCTTCTGCACCTGAGATTCTCTCTTCCATCTCTTGTATTCTGTTGCTGATGCTCAAATCTATGGTTCCAGATTTCTTTCCTAGGGTTTCTATCTCCAGTGTTGCCTCACTTTGAGTTTTCTTTATTGTTTCTACTTCCCTTCTTAGGTCTAGTATGGTTTTGTTCATTTCCATCACCTGTTTGTATGTTTTTTCCTCTTTTTCTGTAAGGACTTCTACCTGTTTGATTGTGTTTTCCTGTTTTTCTTTAAGGACTTGTAACTCTTTAGCAGTGTTCTCCTGTATTTCTTTAAGTGATTTATTAAAGTCCTTCTTGATGTCCTCTACCATCATCATGAGATATGCTTTTAAATCTAGGTCTAGGTTTTCGGGTGTGTTGGGGTGCCCTGGACTGGGCAAAGTGGGAGTGCTGGGTTCTGATGATGGTGAGTGGTCTTGGTTCCTGTTAGTAGGATTCCTACGTTTACCTTTCGCCATCTGGTAATCTCTGGAGTTAGTAGTTATAGTTGACTCTGTTTAGAGATTGTTCTTCTGGTGATTCTGTTACTGTCTCTCAGCAGACCTGGGAGACAGATTCTCTCCTCTGAGTTTCAGTGCTCAGAGCACTCTCTGCTGGCAAGCTCTCTTACAGGGAAGGTGCGCAGTTATCTTGTTTTTGGACCTCCTCCTGGTCGAAGAAGAAGGCCCAAAACAGGGCCTCTCTCAGAAGCTGTGTTGCTTTGGCAGTTCCCAGAAGCTGTCAGCTTCTGTGGTGCAGACTCTCACCTGTGCAGACTAAAATCCTAAGTTCCAGGGAGTCCTGGAACCAAGATGGTGACCGCTGCTCCTGAGGCTGAGGCCGTCTCCCGAGCCAGGCGGACACCTGTCCTCTGGTCCGGATGGTGGCCGGTTGTCTGCGGCCCGCCCAGGCTGCCGCCTCAGCGGCTCTGTGCTTCTGCCCGTCCCAGAAGCTGTCCGGTTCTCTGGCGCACCCTCTAACCTGTTCAGACTAATTTCCTAGGTCCCGCGGAGTCCCGGAACCCAGATGGTGACCGCTGCTGCTGAGGCTGAGGCCGCCTCCCAAGCCAGGTGGACACCTGTCCTCTGGTCCGGATGGTGGCCGGTTGTCTGCCAATAATTAATTTTTATATCACATTTTGATCATCCTCTTTTCCCATTGACACCTCCCCTTCCCAAGGTTCTCTTCACTTCCTTATTTGTCCAACTTCATATTCTATCTGTCTCTGTCTCTCTGTCTCTCTGTCTCTCTGTCTCTCTGTCTCTCTGTCTCTGTTTCTCCGTCTCTGTCTCTCTCTTTCTCTCTCTTTCTCTTTCTCTCTCTCAAAATATGCAAAAATGAAAATCAAGCAGTAAAAACCCAGCAAGACAAAAATACCTGCCCCAAACAAAACAAAACAAAAAGCACACATACAGAAAAACATGAAGTCAGTTTGTACTGGGCAATTATTCTTCACCATGGGTAATGCCTTCGAGTGTGGTTGATATACCCAGAGACACTCCACAAAAGATAACCGATTTTCCTTTTCACAGAAGGTATCAATTGCAAACAGCTTCTTGGTTTGAGGTACAGCTTTGTGTCTGCTTCCTTTTCTTCTTTTTAAAAATTCATTTGTATTTATTCACTTTACATCTCAATCACTATCAGCCCCCTTCTCATCACCCCTCCCCCCACAATCCTTCTCCTCCTCCCTCCTCCTCTGAGAGGGTAGAGGTCCCCCTGGGTATCTACCAACCCTGACATATCACGTCTCTGCAAGGCTAGCACCAGACAAGGCAGCCCAGCTAGAAGAACATAATATCCCACAGACAGGTAACAGCTTTGGGGATAGCCCCAGCTCCAGTAGTTTGGGACTAACATGAAGACTGAGATTCACACTTGCTACATATAAGGTGAGGGGGCTAGGTCCAGCCAAGTACAGTGTTAACCCACTGAACACACTACCCCATGTTAAACCAGAATGATACTTCCTATTGGCCTATGCCATGTTACGTTCCATCTCCTATAAACTAGGAGGTGTCTTAGTTTTAATCCTATCAATCCTAATCTTAGCCCTTCTACCTTTCCTACATACTTCAAAACAATGCAGCCTTACCTCCCATCCAGTCACCCAAACTCTCTACTGAATCTTAGTAGGAAATCTCATTTTAACCTGAGTCAGAGGCCAACCTATAGAACACCCATTCATTGTTATTGGACAACTAGATTCTGTCAGCTATTTCTCTATTATTCTAATCCTGATATCAATCTCAGGAATCATTGAAGACAAAATACTAAAATGAAATTTTTACCCTGATAATATAAATATTGCTTTGGTATTCTCTTTGGTTGGTGATTTCATCTCTGAGAACCCCAAGGGTCCAGGTTAGTTAACTTTGTTGGCCTTACTGTGGAGTTCCTATCCCCACTGGGGCCTACATTTCTTCCCCTAACTCTTCTATAACAGCCTCTAAGCTTCCTTCGTCTACTGTTTGGCTGTGAGTCTCCGCGTTCATCTGAGTCAGCTGCTGGTGGAGCCTCTCATAGTATAGTCCTGCTAGACTGCTGTCTGTAAGCATAACAGAGTATCTTGTTTAGTGTCAGGGACTGGAGCTTGCCAATGGAATGTGTCTTTAGTTGGGCCTATTATTGCTGGGCACTGGCTCTCCTTCTAGAGGACCAAGGTTCAATTCCCAGAACCCACTTAGTGGTTTTTAAACCTTCTTCTTGGTAGTAGGATTTTGTCTGGTTTGATCCTGTGCAATGTGGTCACAGTTTCCAAGAGTTCATTTGTGCATCAATCCTGTTGGGTCTCAGAGATTCTTTCCTTGGAGTCATCCACCCCATCTCATGGAGTAAGCCTTAAATCCGAAAGCATTGGTTACTCCCAAAGCATTTGTACAACCATCTCTCCAGTGTATCCTGTAGGCATGGCACTGTTGCAGGTCTCAGGGGGACACTGATGACTACTTCTCTCCTCTGATAGTATACAAGGTACCTTTCAGCACCATGAATGCTAGTCAGTAGGGATGAAGCTTTTAGTTGCACACTAGCTGGATTTTCCCATGCTTGATGACATGAGAAGTTGTGTCCTCAGCAACAGGACATTATTATCAGGCAATGGAGAGTAACCCATAGCCTTGGTAATAACCTGTGATGTTTGAGGGAGTATACAAGACCTCTTTGTCCAGTGACTCAAGGTGATGGAAGCCATTCCTGGCATGGGAAGTTTTTATTTGGTGGCATAAGGTGTCTAGTTGGTTCATTGTCTCCCCCATTATATGGCTATATTTTCCTTTTGTCTGTGTATATATTTTAGGAAGCTTCTAGAGTACCAGGTTTTCATATGGCTTTTCAAAATGCCATTTAGTTGTCCCTTCCCATATTGGCCCTTTTACTGGGCCCTGCAATCTCGCTCCCCATTTAATCCTTTTAGTCTAGCATCCCTTTCTCTTTATAGAGATATATTTTTATTTCGCCTACTTTAGAAGAGTTCCTTTTACTATTTAACTGATCTCTGTGGTCATTATGATTGAAATACATGTAGCTTAAGCTAATAGACAGGTGAGAGAAAGCATGCAATTTCCCCCCCATCTTCATTACCTCACTTAGGATGAGTTTTTTTGTAGCTCCATCCATTTTGACTAAATCTTTCATTTCTTGTTCTCTTCTTTCCTTCCTTGCTTCCTGTCTCTTTCCTTTTCTCATTTTTCATTTCTTCTTTCTCTTTCTCTCTTTCTTTCTTCCATTTTCTCCTCCTCCTTTCCTTCCTCCATGCCCCTCTTCTCCCACCCCACCCCCCACTTTTTTGAGACAGGGTCTAACCACATAGCATTGGCTGTCTTGTAACTCACTATGTAAATCAACCTTTCTTGAAATCGTAAAGATCTACTTGTTTCTGCCTCTGGAGTGCTGGGATCAAAAGCACGAACTGCTGCCATTCCCAGCCAAATCTCATTTTTGTTAACATCTGAATATTAGTCCATTGTGTAAATATATCACTTTTTAAAAAATTTATTCACCAGTTGATGGATATCTAGGCTGTTATGTGTAGAGCAGCTATGAACATGGGTGAGCAAGTATCTCTATTATAGGATATAGAGACCCTTGTGTATATGCCCAAGAGGAGGGATACAGTTGGACTTTGTGGTAGACCAATTATCAACTTTATGGGGCTCTTCCAAGCTTTTTTCCATCATGGCTGGACCAGTTTGCATTCCACCAGCCATAGGACAGTGTTTCCCTTCCGCCGCATCCTCTCTAGCATGTGATATTATTGTCTTACTCATCTTGACCATTTTGACTGGGGTAAGATGAAATCTGCAAGTAGGTTTCTTTTCGATTTTTGTGAGACAAGATCTCTCTATGTAGTCCTGACTATCCTGGAGCTTCACAGATAGACCAGGCTGGCCTCAACCTCACCACTCTTTTCCTGAATCTGCCTCTCCGGTGCTAGGATTTATATTTCCAACACCATGCCTGGCTTCCAAGTAGCTTTTAATTCACAGTTGCTTACTGGCTAAAGGTGTTGGCACTTTCAAAAGTGTTTTTAGCCATGTGTGTTTCATCGTTTGAAAATTCTGTTTTGTTCTGTATTATATTTTTAACTTGGATATTTGTTTTTGTGATATTAAGCTGTTTTTTAAATTCTTTATATATTCTGGATGCTAATTCTTTATTGGATGTACAATTGTTAAGGACATTTTCTCATTTAGTAGCTGCTGCTTTGCTTGAATGGTGTATACAGAAGCTTTTTAACTTCATGCAGTCTCATTTATTAATATTTTATTTAATGCTTGTGCTATCAGCATCCTGTTCAGAAAATACTTCCATGTGCCAATGAGTTCAAGCCTATTCCATACTTTCTCATTTATCAGATCCATGGTACCTGGTGTTATGTTGAGGTCCTTGGTCCATTTGTAGTTGAGTTTTGTGCAGGATGATCTATTTTCATTATTTTATATGTAGCCATCCATTTTCCTCAGCATCCACTTCTTGAAGATGCTGCCTTTTCTTCAGTGTGTGTTTTTGGCTTCTTTGTAAAAAAAAAAAACTTGGATCAAGGTTTTTTTCCCCTCTAAGTGAGAGTTATGCTCAAGAGACCTTTCTGGGACTCTTGATCTAAGCAGTATTTTTCTGTTCTCTTAATAGAACTCGTAGCTCTTAGTATTCCCTGATATTGCTTTTTCCATGTACACATCTATTTCTTGCCCATTCCCCTGGCTAGGATGTCAGTTTCCTAGTTGAAAGGATGCCTTTGGCCTTATTATTTACCCTCATAACTCCTGCTACTGGCTGCAGTGGGTATTTGTTGGGTGAATGACAGATGAATAAATGAAGGGCTGGAAACAAAGGCATGAACTAGTGCTGCAGAGGTGGTGGCACACTCAGTTCTGCAGATTCAAGGATAGAGGCTGGACACCTTGTCCAGGCGGCAGTAGAAGTGACTGTGAGTGAGCTATGCTTCCTTCTCCAATGGTTCAGCCCCATCCCTAACCCAGCTTATGGCCACCTTGGGTGTAGGCAAGGCTAAGGAGCAAGACTATAATCACATTCTCTTGTTGCCTGCATGGCCTGACAGTCTTCAAATCACACTTTCCCCTCTGCTCAGCCTGCCTGGATCCCTGCCTCTCAACTTGGCTTACAAAGAAATAAAATCTCCTCCTGCCATTTACACACCCACGACAGTGAAAGCAGATCTGTGGTTTATAGAAGATTGCTCACAATTATCACTGCATCTCACTAAGATGCTGGCAACTTCATTGATTTTTTTTTCTTTAAGGATGAAAATGCTTATCCATTGTTTTTGCTTTAGTCTGCAGCATTTCATAAAACACCTTGTCTTCTGGCTTGATCTTTGAGAGCCAGGCATGTTTTTAATCCAGACCTTAACCTTTGCTTTGACTTTTCACCTCCTCTTCCCAGACCCAAGTGACTTGTCCTTGCTCATGGAGTGTGTGTAATACTTATTCAACGTCCAGGCATCCTCCGATGGCAATAGTCACTGTCACCTGAACTAGTCTGCCTACACCCACTGCAGCACAGCTGATGACCTGCCAACTTCCTTAGGGCTCTCTTTAACTTTGTTTTGATTGTGACATGGGAGCAGGGCCCAGGAGTCCTTACTGGGACCAGGCTGATGTCCAGCTCAGATATATTTATGCTTGGAAAGATGATTACAGACATAGCTGAGTAAGAGGCCTCCTTTTTGGTTTTCTCAGAGGATTTTATTCAATCCTTGAGGTCAGAGGTTAGGCTGGGGTGCTTTCTCAGGCTCTCACTGGAATGTAATAAAGTATGTTATTGGATGTGTCTGTTAGAAGTTCGTAAGATCATATTTTCAACTTGAAGTTTGCTGCCATTATTTTATATTCTGTTTTGCTAACTGCACTGGGATGTGTTCTGATTTTAAGGAAGGCCAAAGGAGATGCAGGTCTTACATGTGTCCAGGTTGAGAAGAAGGAAAACAAGAGATGTGAGCGTCTGTTAGCATTTAGTACTTGGGTGTCTAGACATATGAGTGGCTTCATGGAGAGGTGGAAGGAATGAGTGAGAGTCTGGTGACACATGCTGGAGAGGTGGCTCAGAGGTTAAGATCACTGTCTACTCTTCCAGAGGTCCTGAGTTAAATTCCCAGCAAGCACATGGTGGCTCACAACCATCTATAATGAAATCTCATGCCCTCTTCTGACATGCAGGCAGAACACTATCTACATAGTAAATACACCCCCACCCCCAGAAAAAAAAACACAACAGAAGAATTCAGAATATGATTCTGGTGAGGCATGGTGATACAAGCCAGTAATCTCAGCACTAAGAATTTGACAGAAGGATAATGGCTCAAAGGACAGTCTACAATATAAAGTAAGACCTGGTCTCAGACGAAATAACCCAGCTCTCAAACAAAATTGGATCTTGAAGACAACTGAAGTGTTAAGAGTCCAAATAGTCTTTGTATTTATAAAATATCACTCTTGTGACAGAGTGGACTATTGATAAGAGAGGGTAAGATGAAGGGATGGAAGATTATAATAGAAAGTCAGGCAAAGGACAGAGGAAACTTAAAGAGATTATGTAAATTGAAATGGGAAAAATGAATGATGCTTTAGGTTTGTCTTTGTTACATTTCACTTATTATTATTTTAAAAATAGACTTTGGTTTTTAGAGCCATTTCAGGCTCCAGAAAATCACATGCAGTGCCATCACTTTGTTCCATCTCTATATGCGTACAATGTTTCTGCCATTATTAACATCTTAAATTATCTGGCACATTTATTTTTATTTACTTTTAAATTTTTTCAACTTTGTAAGTGCCTAGAGTTTATTGTGATTATATCCATTCCCATTATTCTTCTTTATTTCATAGTACAGTAGAGGAGACTATTATTATTATATCCACTTAGCCAAGCATTGATAGTAGACCCCTTTGCTTCCCCACCTGGGAGCCTATGACCTCTCTCACTTCAAGCTTTTGACCAGGGTTGAAATACTAGGCATGCATTTCCCCTGTGATCTGGCATTTAGAACGAATCAGAAAATGGTTGATTGACCGCAGGACTGTCATGGCACTATTGCATTACTGCACATCTTGCCTGGCATGTCAGTATTACAGCTCTCAGACTTCTCAACTGAGTAGAACTTAGGATGGATTTTCTTCGCCAGCAGCCTCCATAACAGGCCCTGGCACTGTGAACACTAGCCATCAGGAAGAAGCTTTCCATCTCTGTTCTGGCTCTATTTATTTATTTAGTTTGTGTGTGTGTGTGTGTGTGTGTGTGTGTGTGTGTGTGTGTGTGTGTTCTGTATCTAAATTGAGTGCTGTCTTTAAAAATAAGGTCGTACTATCTAGTTTTGGTGACCAACTAAGTAACATTAACCCGTATTATGTTGGGAAGTTCTGACGGTTCTCTGAGCAAAAACTCATAGGAAGACAGCTTGTACCTGGAATTAGAATGTTGTGTTAAAAATCTGTGACTTCTGGGAGTAGCATTGTGTTTATTTATGGCTTCTCATCCATCTCCATCTTCAGTTGTGGTTGACGCTCTACTTCCCTTCTCCCATCCTACCTCTCCCATCATGCTTAAACCCTTCCATTCCAAGCTTTCCCCCTTCTATTTTCATAATACCTGTGTTCTACTCTCCCATCCCTACCCCGACACCTCCTTCCCATCCCCAAACCCTCATGGCTCTTTTACTGTTTCCTTACTTTTATAGGGACTTCCAACTAGCTATAAAAATCTAAATATTTAAATCTAGAACCCACATACGAAAGAGAATATATACATCTTACTAAGTCCAGTATTTTCTAATTCTATTCATTCTCCTGCATAATGTTTCTTTAGTATGGAATAGAATACCACTGTATAAATTTATGATATTTTTGTTATCCATCCATCAGTTAATAACCATCTAGTCTGATTCCATTGTCAAGGTATTGTGACTAGATCAGCTATAAACACAGATGTGTAATCTGTGTTATAGGACATAGACTTGTTTGAGTATGTGCCCAGGAGTGGTATAGCTATGGAGTATGACAGTTCTAGTTTTAGCTTTTTGAGAAATCTTGGCTTTTTTTTTTTTTTTTTTTTTTTTTGTGAGTGTGGCTTGGGGATTTATTTTAAAAATACTCTTTATTTTTCAGAGCAGTTTAAAACCTGTGGCAAAACTGAGGGCACATATTACACAAGTGACCTCTAGCTCTCTTTTAAATGTCTAAAAATATTCTATATGAATATGACACTTTATTTAAGTACATACTGAAGGACATCTTGCTCTCAAGATTTGAATTTGTGAATAAAGTTACAGTAAAGAGTCATCTGCTAACTTTTGTATGAATATACATCTTCAGCCCATTTGTTGAACCTTAGGTTGATACAACAACCCAACACATGGGTTGTTGCATCACATGGCGAACCTACATTTATGCTTATGAGAAATTGCCCACTGCCTTCTCTCCAAATTCCTGCTCCAGTTGTATTGCCACCAGCAACGAGTGAGTCAGTCCCTGTAGCTTCACATTCTTGCCAGCATCTGTTGTGGTTTTTGCCATTCTGATGGCCATGTAGTTCTATTTTATTGTTGCAGTAATTTGCAATCCCTAAATGACGTACGATATTGAGCATCTTTTCATGTTAATTCGCCATCTGTGGATCTACTTTGGTGTACAGATGTTATGACACCTGTTTTGAATTTTGTCATTTTTTTCCTGTTGAATTTTATTGTTGTTTTTATTCTGGGAGAAGAGTGGGGAGGAGCTTGAAACTAGGTTGCTTATAGCCCAGGCCTTCCTTGAACTCCTGATCCTCCTGCTTTCATCTCCCAGATGCTGGGACTATAGGTCTACACCACCACATTTGGACTGTTGAGCTTTAAAAGTTCTGGTTTGAATTGCAGTCCATCATTTGTGTATCTTAAAAAGTATCTCTTCTTCTCTGTGACTTGTTGTCTCACTCTCTATGATAAACATGATGAACAATGGAATTTGAAGATTTTGCTCTTCAGAAACTAATATCAGCTTTCTTTCATATACCATGGCACTGGTGTTATGAAAGTCATCCTCAAACCTAGACTTTTCTCTTCTGTTAACTTTTATGGGTTTTATATTGTTTGTTTGTTTGTGTCCATGATTTATGCTGCATTAATCTTCATGGTGTTTAAAGATGCTTTTTTTTTTTAAATTAGATGTTCTAGCACAGCTTTGTAAAAATTGTCCTCTATTGACTTGATCTTCTCCTTTGTTAAAGGCCATTGGACTATTTGAGTGGATATTTAAAGGCTCATAAATCTGTTCCATTGATCTATCTGTCCATTCTTGTACCAATACCACACTGTACTGATTACGGATTTTTTTTCCTAGTTCAAAGGCAACAGTCCTGTGACTGTTCAATATTGTATTGGCTACTTTCTTCCAAAACTATCATATTATTAATCTTTAATGCATACAAAGAACTTAACATCTATATGTATCGATGTAATATTTGATATATGTTTATAGAGTGATGTTTAAATCAGATTTTAAGGTAGTTATTTCTTTATTTATTACTTCTTTATGGTGATAACTTTCAAAATTCTCACTTTGAAATGTACAGGGCATTGTTGCCATCCATAGGCAAAATACTTTGAAAACCTCCCCAAGAAATTCTTAATTGTATTAGTTAGGGTTTCTGTAACCATGACCACAGCAAATCTTATAAGGAAAACATTTAATTGGGGCTAGTTTTCAGTTTCAGAGGTTTAGTCCATTATCATCACAGTGGGAAGCATGACAGCATGCAGGCAGACGTGGTGCTGGAGAAGAAGCTGAAAGTTCTACATCCAGATCAGCAGGAAGTAGAAAGAGAATTGTGAGACAGTAGGCCTGGCCTGAGCATCTGCTACCTCAGAGCCCACCCCAGGTGACACACTTCCTCCAACAATGCCACACCTACTCCCACTAGGCAACACCTTATAACAGTACTACTCCCTATGAGCCTATGGCAACCATTTTCTTTCAAACCACCAAATTAACTATATCTAATTGAAAGTGCCCATGTACCAACCTCTCCCCACCTCCCCGCCATTGTCGTTGACTTCTAGTAGACACCCTTTTATTCTTATCTCTGGGATATCAACAATTTTACAATCACATGATCTTTTATTCAATCCATGCTGTTTCATATGATAGGAGTTCATCCTCTTATTATTTTTTCACATTTATTTATTTATTTATTTATTTATTTATTTATTTATTTATTTATTGTGTACCTGTGTATAGTGTATATATAGAGGTCAGAGGTTCACTTGTAGTTTCTAGTTCTCTTTCTACCTTGTGATTTGCCTGGATTGAACCCAGGTTGTTATAGTTGGTGGAAAGTATACACACACACACACACACACACACACACACACACACACATATATGTAGATAGTATAGTAGATATATACATGTCTGGCATGTGTGTATTCCTTTGTTTAATAGCTGAATACATAAGTTAAATTGTTTTCCTTTCTTGACTCTTGTGAATAAGGCTGCAATGGACATGGGGTTACAGATGTTCTACAACATGCTTACTTTATTTCCTTTGAATTAATTCCTATGACTGGGCAAAGCATAGGAAGGTTCTAGTTTTAAGTTTTGATGCTGTGTTCCACAATGAGCATACTAGTATATATTAATGTGGATAGTGTATGGCTGTTCACTTTTATCCACATGCCTAGTGCTTCTCATGTTTAGTTATTTTTTATCTTAAAAAAATTCTTTTTTTTTGAAGATCATTTATTTTATTTATATGTGTAAACACTGTAGCTGTCTCCAGAAGAAGAGGGCATCGGATCCCATTACAGATGGTTGTGAGCCACCATGTGGTTGGTGGGAATTGAACTCAGGACCTCTGGAAGAGCAGTCAGTGCTCTTAACCACTGAGCCATCTCTCCAGCCCCCATGTTTATCATTCTTCTAAAGGTGTGGTGATTGATGTTTCATTGTGGTTTTGGTTTATATTTCCCTGATGGTTAGTGATAGTTAATGTTTGTGTATCTCCATTTGAATAGGGTGAAGATTTATTGGCATTAAAAAGTTGTTGTTAAGTTTTGGGAATTCCATAAAAAAATCTAGCTATCAATATATTGATTTCAAATATTCCCTCCTGGTCTGTACATTATCACACACTCAAATGAATGTTTCTGTTGCTGTACAGAAGCTATGTTTGAAAATTCATACAATTTTCTGCTTTTACCTTTAATTTCTGTAGTCTTTACTTTTCCATATAAGTTTTAGAAATGGTATATCAGTATCTAAAACGATTGGGGAGTTGATCAGCATTGCTTTGGATCTACAGATCAAGTTGTAGAGAACTGGTGAGAACTGCCATTTTAGCAATGCTGAATTGTCCTGTTTCTTTTCATTTATTCTTTGTGTGAACTGTTTGTTTGAATGTTAGAGTTTTTCTCATTCACATCTTGGGTATACTATGACAAATTTGTATCTTAGTTTTTTTCTAATTTCAGGGTTGTCACTATAAATACATGTGTTAATTTTAAGTTTTAATTGTTGGCACATAGGAAAATAATTTCTGCACACTGATCTTTTGTCTCTATTGCACTTCATTATGTCTAAAGAGTACATTCTTTTGGAATTTTCTACTTAGCTAATCACTCTGCAAACAAAGACAGTTTTTTCCAATTTATATATACTTTAGTTCTGTTTCTTATCTGAATCACATTAGGTCAATTTGCAGTGTAATATTAAATAGAAATGGTGAATTGTTCTTAGTTGTAAGGAGAAAGCAGTTAATTTCTGGTCCACAAGTGAGATATTATCCATGGGGTTTTTATATATGTTTTCTGAGGCCCTTATATTTCTGGTTTTCTGAGGGATTTTTTTGTTTGTTTGTTTTTCGAGACAGGGTTTCTCTGTATAGCCCTGGCTGTCCAGGAACTCACTCTGTAGACCAGGCTGGCCTTGAACTCAGAAATCCGCCTGCCTCTACCTCCCAAGTGCTGGGATTAAAGGCATGCACCACCACCGCCCAGCCTTTCTAAGGGATTTTAAAATTATGAGTGAGTGTTAGATCTGGCAAAAAATTCTTTATCTATTGATGCCATCATACAAGTTTTTTTCTTTCACCTGATGAATTGCAGCTTTTAACTTGATATTTTAATACTGATGTCACCTTGTGTAACTGTGGCAAGTTCCATTTAGTTGTCATAAATTCTGTTATATATGGTGTCTTTATTTGATAGTATTTTGATGATGATTTCTGTACTATAATAAGAAAAGATTTTGATCTGCATTTTTATGGTTTTAGTGATGGAGTAATATATGGGCCTCATAAATGGAAGTGGAAAGTTTTTGCTTCTATTTTCTGAAATTTTTTACATAGAACTCATATCAGTCTCTGTAGGAATTCTTCAGCAATGTTATCTGGAAACAGAACACCATTTCTTCGAATGTTTTGGAATCTAGACTGGCCTCAAAAATCATGATCTTCCTACTTCAGGCTTCTTACTGCAATTACCGGCCTGAGTCACTGAGTGTGTGTGAGTGTGTGTGTGTGTGTGTGTGTGTGTGTGTAAAGACTCATGTGTATGTTTTAACTAAATTTAGAATTGCTTGAAAACATACAGGAAAGTTGTATATATGATATGATAAGAAAGAATTTTTCTCCTAAATAGGTTGAGAATAAATTTACTCTTTAATATTCCACCATTCTTGAACAATTCAAGGCTTGTTTGAAACATGTAAGGACATCCTCATTTACTACATTATATTTCAACCACACACATCATGTTCCCATACCCTCTCAGTCAACAGTGCTAAAGAATATACATATACCTTTATGTACAAACATACATCTTCATCTATTTAAGATTGGTTCTTTCTGATTTTATAGGGGTTCACAATTAAGAGGTTGCTCTGAATCTCAGAAGACTTTTGAAATTTAGTCTTTTGAACATTGTTGCAACTACTGAGACTTTGATAATTCTATCTGGGATCTTAACTCTTGGAAATGGACTAAATACATCTTACATTTTGATGTGGCCATGGGTCTTTGGGAATGTTATGGTTTGAATCTGAAATGTCCTACCCAAACTCATGTTTTGAATGCATGGTCCTTAAATGGTAATGCCATTTTGTGAAGTGTGTCCCTGTCTTAGATTTTCTCCACTCAGGGCTTCAAGCTTTTCTGGAAAAGACTTCCCTCCTCCCGGCATCTTTAACATCATGAGATCTCTGTTGCACTGTAAGATTTGCCCTCAAAGCTTCATGCATTGTCCTGCTGTAATCTCCATGACCTCTGAGGAATTCAGCCTTGCTGCACATTGCCTGGCTTATCAGGGTTTCCTTAAAACTCTTAAGTATAAGCTTCCATGGTCCTATGACTCCTGCATGTCTGCAAAACTGGAAACTACATGGAGGATGTAAAGTTCTGTTGCCAGCTTATACCATAGCCAGGCTTTCTTGGATTATACCAACACTGACTTCTGAGTGGCTGGTTGATTGAACTTGGGGAAACTAGGTGGTTTATAGTTTTGTACTCTGAAACCTTCAATGCATGGCATCTGGCCAATTTCTAAAATTCCCTCAAGGGACTGTGTTGACTACTCTCACAGGTTAAGTGAGATAAGTCTAGAAGCATCCTTCATGTTCTAAAGAAGAAATTAATCAGTGACTTGCCAAGTAGACTTAAGAGGTAGGAATGATTGTGTAGACATAGAATATTGAAAAAAAAGGTGAACAGCTTATATGTTTGCACTACGAAATGAAAACAGATTTCCTGTTGGAAGAACTAAGACAAAGAATGAGCACAAATTTGAATTCCCTATGTCTTTTTTTCTATGGTTTGTAGTCTGTGGCCTGCCTGGTGTGTGTGTGTGTGTGTGTGTGTGTGTGAGAGAGAGAGAGAGACAGAGAGAGAGAGAGAGAGAGAGAGAGAGAGAGAGAGAGAGAGAGGGAGAGAGAGAGAGAGAGAGAGAGAGAGAGGGAGGGAGAGAGGGAGAGAGAGAGAGAGAGAGAGAGAGAGAGAGAGAGAGAGAGAGAGAGAGAGAGAGAGAGAGAGAATGTCTGTCCTTACTGATGGTCTGTCCCTAAGAAAGACCTTTGCTTTTTATTTATTAAACAATGCTGAAACTATGATATGAGAAAAGAATTATGGCTACTTTCCTACTGACTCTTTAATAGAATGTTACAAGTGAAAAAGTTACTTTACTGACCCCAACTGAAACATAATAGCATTCAAAATAGTGCGCAGATATTATTAGCCTAATCCACATGTTGATTCCAACATTTAAGGTGGATATTTGTTTTGTTAAAGGTTTCTTCTTCACTGGTTGATACTTTCAGCAAATGATACAACATAAACATATGCATATAAATTATACTTGGTCTGGGGAATGGAAGAGTACATAACTTAAGATTAAAGCTATATATTATCTTAGGCTATAAAGGCTAATTACATGGGAAATCTAAAGCATCATAAGGTTGGTTACATTGTTTTCTTAAAGGTCAAACTTAAAGCAGATTGCATACACAGACAAGTACATAGTTCTAAATTATCTCACAGCATATTATTAATTTGCTTGCAAGGTTGGGAAAAGTTCAGTCTCATCAAAGCAAGAGGTTATTTTTAGCGTTTTCAGAATAAATCCATTACCAGAAGTTTAAGTAGTGCAAAAAGTCTGTATGGCAGATCTTCTAAGACTTTTGTGAAGCAAGAGAAGAGAACAGGGGGTCTCTTTCTGTGTGTGTGTGAGTGTACACACTCATGCATGCATTTAGTAAAGATTGACAAGAAATTATTGTGCAAGTTTAAATATTGATGGAAAATGTTGAAGATCTAGGGATAAGGGGAAGATTTTTGATGAATCGGAAGAACAATTGTTTTATACTTGAAGGAAGACATTGGAAAGAATGAGATGCACAATTATTGGACAGTAGATCTTGAGATTCTGATGCTAAGGCTCTGCACAGAGACCTCCGTGCCTTGTCAAGTGCCTTGTGCTTTGCCACAGGTGATGTCTGAAGAAGTGAAGAAGGTATTAGGGTGTGATGGTGGATTCAGTGGAATGAGACTAAGTAATAGCCATCATGACTAGAACAGACTTATGCTACGTGGAGACAGAAAGTTTATGGGTTTGTCACTTATATTGTAATTTCTCTGTGAAATAAGGAATTTTTTTCTCTGAGAATGAAGGTTCAAATGTGAAGAGAGTATCAAAGATCGGAAGTAATATCCTGACACAGGAAGGATGGAAGATTTTGAATAATAATGAACTGGATGACTTCTGAGATAATTCAAGGATGTAGTCAAGGCTTGCCTGTCATGACTTTGTAGTAGTGATTATCTGTACGCTTTTGTGAGTGTCTATATCCAAGCACAGCATCCTAGTGAATAATAAGAAAATGTGTTTTCTGGTCATGGGAATGAAATAATTGGCTGCAATGAAAGTCACTAGGCATGAAATAGGTCAGCTCAGGTAGATGTTAGGGGCTTTGCTGAGCTGTCTCTAATAGCTTTCTGTTTCTGTGAGGTAAGAACTAAAGAGCGCCTGATTATGTGTATAAGGGTATTTTTATGCTGCATGTGTATGTAAACCAATATGTTACTTCTGTACAGAATATTTGCAATGTGCAATGTGACCTTTAAATTATAAAATGACTTTGTCAACTCAAGAAACTCAGAGCCCCAGAAATCAAATCATTCAGCTTTCTTTAATCTACTAAAGGGCAGCCTAGAAGAGGTACAAACTGTAGTAGAATGTTTGCATTCACTCTGGTTACCTGGGAAACCAACTGACATGGCAGCCAGGGAAGCACACAGGCAATTCTCACTGTCTCCTTTCCTCCAAATTCAAATTCCAGCTCCCCCCAGCCCCCACCAGCTTTGTAGCAGACCACAGCCTGAGGTCTCCCTTTCTTTTCAGCACCCATCTTAGATGTCTCACACAGATTTTCTACTATAGCCTTCCTAACCACAGATCTCCTTTTGGCCCAGTCACAAACATTCCTGGGAACCAAATAGACATGCTGGCCAGGGGAGCAGATAGGTGATACCTACTCTCTCTCCTCTCCTCCAAATCCAACTCTCCAGTCACATCCTAGTGCATGGTGCTTTGACATATTCTTGAATTTAAAAAAATTTTTTATTAGGTATTTTCCTCATTTACATTTCCAATGCTACCCCAAAAGTCCCCCATACCCCCCCACTCCCCTACCCACCCACTCCCACTTTTTGGCACTGACATTCCCCTGTACTGGGGCATATAAAGTTTGCATGTCCAATGGGCCTCTCTTTCCAGTGATGGCCGACTAGGTCATCTTTTGATACATATGCAGCTAGAGACAAGAGCTCCGGGGTACTGGTTAGTTCATAATGTTGTTCCACCTATAGGATTGCAGATTTAAAAGTCTTCCCAAGCCCCCGAAAGCCCAGGACCAGTTAGTTTTCAAGCAGAATTCTCCCAGACTTTCAAATAAGAATTAATGCCAATACTCCTTAAATTATTCCACAAAATAGAAACGGAAGGAATATTGTTCAAGTCACTTTACAAGACCACGGTTAACTCTAATACCTAAAGCTTGTAAATACCCAGCAAACTTCCTTAAGAACATAGACTCAAAAATTCTCAGAATCCTTGCAAACTGAATTCAAAATATCATCCACTATGATCAAGTAGGGTTCATCCAAGAGAAATGCAGAGGTATTTCAAGAGATGTAAATTGATAAATGTAATTTCCCTGGCTAGTTTTTTTTTTTCAACTTGACACAAACTAGAGTTATATAAAAGGAGGAAAACTCAATTGAGAAATGCCTCCATAGGTCAGGCTGTAAGACATTTTCTTAATTTGTGATCAATGGGAAAGAGGCCATGTCAGGAGCCATCTAGGAAAGGCTAAGGCTAGCAGGTAACTTTCCTGGAGGTGGTCTACCTTTTTGCATGACCTAAGATGGATGAGCTCTTAGAGGCAAGGTCCCAAAAAGACTTCAACTCAAGATGACTTCTTGCAGCTGATATGCCTTTCCTATCATTATATAATAATCCTTGGGCATTAGCCCACCTTATTGAGCCGATTTCCTGCAGGTGAACATATATATGAACTTTCATGAATTAATGCTATTTAGATGAATTAATGATTTTATAGAATTCCTGATTTGATCTTAGGAAGAAACTTTTGTTTTGTTTTGTTTTGTTTTGTTTTCTGAGACAGGGTTTCTCTATGTAGCCCTGGCTGTCCTGGAACTCACTCTGTAGACCAGGCTGGCCTCAAACTCAGAAATCTGCCTGCCTCTGCCTCCCAAGTGCTGGGATTAAAGGTGTGTGCCACCACTGCCCTGTGCAGGAAGAAAATTTTAAGAGATGGTTTTAGTTGTTTTCCTAGGAAGATGTAATAAAATTAGAATAAAATATAAAATGTATCTATTCCATGTAAATAGGTAGGGAAGATATCAAACTGTGTTTATTTGTGGTTGATGTAACATTGTACATACGTGAACCTAAAAATTCCACCAGGAAACTCCTGCAGCTGATAACACTTTGAGTGAAGTGGCAGTATAACAAGATTCACTCAGAAAAACCAGTAGCCTTCCTATATGCACATGATAAATGGACCAGGAAAGAAATGAGGGAAATGACACTTTTCATGATCACCTAAAAGACATAATGTATCTTGGAAAACTCTAACCAATCAAGTGAAAGACTTGTCTGATAAAAACTTTAAGACGTCAAATAAAGAAATCGAGGATATCCGAAGATAGAAGGATTTCTCATGCATATGGATTAATATGAAGAATATATTAAAAATGGACACAATCAAAAATGGTCTACAGATTCAATATAATTGTCATAATTCCAACACAATTTCTCACAGAAGCTGAAAGGACAATTTTCAGCTTACTATGTAAACATGTAAACCCTAGACCAGCTAAAACACTCCTGGATGATAAAAGTAACTGCTGAAGCTAGCATCATTCTCATTCCCAAACTGTACTATAGAGAGTTACTGCAATAAGAACAGCATGGTATTGGTACATAACCAGCATGTTTATCAATGTAATAGAATGAAAGGCCCACAAGTAAGTCCACATACCTATAGATCCCTGATTTTTCATAAAGAAGCCAGAAATGCACTCTGACAAAAAGATGGAATTTTCAAAGAATAGTGCTAATTAAACTGGATATATGAATGTAGAATAATGCAGAGTGATCCATACTTATAACCCAATACCTCAACTTAATGTCAGATACACGGAATCTCATAGAAGATAAAATGAGATCTGTTTTGAACTCATTGGCACAGGAAAAGACTTTCTGAACAGAATGCTGATAACAGAGGCACTATGATGCACAATTAACAAATCCTATCTTATGAAACTAAAAAGCTTCTGTATGGCAAAGGACACAGTCATTTCAACAAAATGGAAAACTACAGAATGGGAAAAGTTTTGCCAATTACATGTCCAATAAATAATTAATATTAAAAATACACAAAATGGATCATAGGGCCCCCAATGGAGGAGCTAGAGAAAGTAACCAAGAAGCTAAAGGGATCTGCAACCCTATAGGTGGAACAACAATATGAACTAACCAGTACCCCCCGGAGCTCGTGTCTCTAGCTGCATATGCATCAGTAGATGACCTAGTCGGCCATCACTGGAAAGAGAGGCCATTTAGTCCTGCAAACTTTATCTGCCTCAGTACAGGGGAACACCAGGGCCGAGAAGTGGGAGTGGGTGGGTGGAGGAGCATGGGGGGGGACTTTTGGGATAGCATTGGAAATGTAAGTGAAATAAATACCTAAAAAAATACACAAAGTATAAAAAAATCCTGGATGTTAAGAAAAATAAATAACCCAATTAAAAATTCTCAACAGAGAATTCTTAGAAGAGAAAACTCAAATGGCTGAGTAGTACTCACATGTAATCTGCATCAAAATTCCAACACCGTTCTTCACAGAACTTGATGTTTTTCAGCTTCATATAGAAATGCACGACCTTGGGTGCAGAGTCGACGAATACCACCACGGTCCCTAGGGGACTCTCCACGCGATCTTAGGATCACTGGTGAGTGGAACACAACATCGGTTCCAATCCAATCGTGGGGGACCTGAGACAGCATTAGGGAAGCAGAAAACCAGCCTGACTAGGGGCACAAGTCCCTTCCGGTCAGCACCAGCACCGGGTCACCTTGGGCACAGAATTGGCTGACACCCCAACAGCCCCCAGACACTTCGCCCCTTCTTAGAATTGGGAACAAAACACCCATGGAAGGAGTTACAAAGTTTGGAGCTCGAACTCAGAAATCTGCCTGCCTCTGCCTCCTGGACAGCCAGGGCTATACAGAGAAACCCTGTCTCGAAAAAACAACAACAACAAAAAAAACCCAAAAACCAAAAACAAAGTTTGGAGCTGAGACGAAAGGATGGACCATCCAGAGACTGCCACACCCGGGGATCCATCCCATAATCAGCCACCAAACCCAGACACTATTGCATACACTAGCAAGATTATACTGAAAGGACCCTGATATAGCTGTCTCTTGTAAGGCTATGTCAGGTCCTGGCAAACACAGAAGTGGATGCTCACAGTCAGCTATTGGATGGAACACAGGGCCCCCAGTGGAGGAGCTAGAGAAAGTACCCAAGGAGCTGAAGGGGTCTGCAACCCGATAGGCGGAACAACATTATGAACTAACCAGTACCCCCAGAACTCGTGTCTTTAGCCGCATATGTAGCAGAAGATGGCCTAGTTGGCCATCATTGGGAAGAGAGGCCCCTTGGAATTGCAAACTTATATGCCCCAGTACAGGGAACACCAGGGCCAAGAAGTGGGAGTGGGTGGGTAGGGGAGCGGGGGGCGGGGAAAGTATAAGGGACTTTTGGAATAGCATTTGAAATGTAAATGAAGAAAATACCTAATAAAAATTGCAAAAACAAACAAACAAAAGAAATGCACATGAACACACATACACACACACACACACACACACACACACACACACACACACACAGAATAGTGAAAACACTCCTGAAACATAAAATAACTGCTGAAGTTTTCATCAACCTCATTCCCAAATTGTACTATAGAGTGCAACATGCTTAGTTATCAGGAAACTGCAAATCAAAACTACTTGGAGACTTCAATTTACATTATTATAATGGCCAAGATCAATAAAAACACATGCTGGTGAGGATGTGGAATAAGGGAACACTCATTTATTGCTGGTAGGAATACAGGCTTCTACAGCCACTATAGAAAATCAGTATGCTGTGGCATTTTCTTAGGAAGCTGAGAATCGATCTATCTCAAGATCTAGATATACAACTCTTAGATGTAAACCCAAAGGATGCTTAATCCTATCTCAGAGACATTTACTTGCTCAACTAAATTCACTGCTGCTTTATTCATAATAGCCAGAAATTTGAAACAAACTTCATGTCTTTCAAAAGGTAAATGGATAAACAAAGTGTAGATTTACACAATAGAATATTACTCAGCCATTAAAAAAATGAAATCATGAAATCCATAGGCATATGGATAGAGCTAGACAAATTCATCCTCAGTGAGGTAACCCAGACCCAGAAAGACAAATATGGTATAAATTCACTTAGATATAGATGTTAGCTCTTAGGTCATTGATAATCAAGCTACAATCCATTCAATTACTAAGTGCTTAGGGGGGAGGGACATCTCTCTCCAGGAAGAGGAAGTAGAATAGAGAGTTATGGATGGATGGGTAGGGGAGGGCCCTAAAACAGGGTGAATCAATCAGGGACAGGGAGGTAAGAGAGGATTGAGGGAGGGACAGCTAAAACTAAGGTTCATTTGTGGGATCATACAGAAACCTATACAATATAAGATTGCTAATATATATATATACACACACACACACACACACACATATATATGAAGTCTACACAGATATAGTTGCCAAATTACAGAGGAGACAAGCCCCAGCTGGACTGGACATCTTTCTTCACCAGGTGAAGCTTCTGGTAGCAGGAGTGGGGGTTATATCTATTCAAGTTATTGGCGAAAGAAGTTCCATTGGAACCCCCAAGCAACCCAGCATGCTGTTGTGAGTTCTGGGTGTTCTGAACAAATGGACAGCAGAGCCTTATTACTGAAGCCAACACCCACACAACTCAACATGAAGTCAAGATGGTACCACCTTGTGATCCTCCTCTGGCCTGCCCACCACCGCAGAATAATTACTGTTAATGGTACCAGAAGGCCCTCTGCATGGTATCAATGGAGAAAGATAAAAGCAGTTCAGCTAAAACCCCTACAGTGATCTCCAGTGGTGGCCTGCCTGCAAGAGACACTGGTTCAACAGGGGCACAAACACTGTGGGAGTAACCAACCAAGATCTAATTGGATTTAGAGCCCTCCCCATGATAAGGAACTGACACCCAATAGAGCTTTGGTGTACAGGAACCTGGAACTACAGGACCTTGATAATAGCTGTCTCCTGAGAGGCTCTGCCAGTGCCTGACAAATGCAGAGGTGGATGCTCTCAGCCAAGCATTGGGCTGAGCACAGTGTCCCCAATGGAGGAACTAGAGAAAGGACCAAAGGAGCTGAAGGAGCTTGTATTCCCATAGGAGGAACAACAATATGAACCAACCTTTACCCCCCCCCCCCGCCCTGAGCTCCCAGGAACTAAACCACCAACCAAAGAGTACACATGGAGGGATCCATGGCTCCAGCTGCATATGTAGCAGAGGATAGCCTGGTTGGACATCAATGGGAGGAGAGGTCATTGGTCCTGTGAAGGCTTGATGCCCCAGTGTAGGGGAATGCCAGGACAGGGAAGGCAGAGGTGGGTTGTGAGCAGGGAGAGGCAGATGGGATAGGGGGTTTTTGGAGGGGAAGCAGAGGAAAATATCTAATAATAAAAATAACATCTAATAATAAAGAGAATATCTAATAATAAAAAAGAAAGAACCTGAAACTACATAGACCATGGGTTTATAGGAAACAACATGGTACTATTTTGCTAAAGGAACGTCAAACTAAAATCCATGAATACACTCACAGAGACTGGCAGCATGTATAAGACCTGCAATGGTCAGCACCCCATGGAATCCTCAAGCTGAAAGGAGAAGTAGGCACACATTCACATCCTTAACTCATAAACTGTCTTCAGTTGATAACCACTTGCAAACAAAAAATTAACTTTTCCAAGGGGTTCTCCAAGAAGCAAACCACTGTTAAGGGCAGGCCCCATGTCTAGCATAGATGGCCAACACACAAGGAATTTAATGGTATTTTTTGGATGTTTTTGTCTTATAATATTGTACGTGGGCATTAAAAAACAAAAACCAAGCCCCTTACAGGTCCCTTGTATATATGTTATGGCTTCAGGTTTGGGGCTTTTATGGGCTTCCTATGTGTATAAACAATTTGTAGGGTGTGTGTGTGTGTGTATGTGTGTTTGTGTGTGTGATTTATATGTATATATGTATGTGTAGGTGTGTTTGTGTACAGGAACATGCAAGTGGAAGCCAGAGAAGGTTATTGGTTGTTGTCTATTGCTGTCCACCTCATATTTGTTGTCAGGGTTTCTCAATGGACTTGAAACATGCCATTTGGGTAGGCTGCCTGTCCCAGAAATTTTTGTGATCTGTCTGTTTCTGCCTACTGACACTGGAGCTACATACACACAGCTATGCAGGCTTTTGTTTTTAATAGGTACTGGGATTTGAACTCGGGTTCTCTTGCTTTCACAGAAAATGCTCTTATCAACTGAACCAGCTCCCTCACCTCTCATTTATTCTTTTTGTAGCTCTTCAAAAGGTCTCTGTGTACATACTAGGCACAGACATATCCAGACACATACTACAGTGCTTTCTATGTGTGAGGAGCATGCAAGTCCATGTTCCTTGTGGATGATGTTCACACACAGAACTAACTCCTCTGCAATATGCTCTGCCCATGCTTCCAGATGCATCCAAGTCCCAGTGTCTGTAGCTCTATTCCTATACTAATGTTAACACAGTCTGCCCTGAGAACAATAAAGCAACTCTTGCTTATTATTCTCAGTGATGCACACCACTCTATAAGGGGTTTAACAATATATTCCCATAGATCTTACATTTGACAAAATTATAGTTTGCTTTCATGATATTTTTGTCCCAGAGAAAGGTTATAATCTATGGATTCTCAAAACTATAAACCTTGTGTGCTTATGTGCACACACACACTTGCCCATTTCTCTCTCTCTCTCTCTCTCTCTCTCTCTCTCTCTCTCTCTCTCTCTCTCTCTCTGTGTGTGTATTTGTATGTGTGTATGTAGGTACACATGAGTGCACATATGAGTGAAAGCTGAAGGACAGCATTGAATGCCATTCCTCAAGAGCTGTCCACCATTATTTTGAGGCAAGGTCTTTCACTGGCCTGAAGCTTAGTATGTAGGCCCCAGTGTTAATCTATTTCTGCTTCTCCAGGTGTGGGAAGGAAGAGATGGAGAGAGAGATCTCACTATATGTCCCTGACTGGGCTGAATCTGTCTATATGTAGATCAGGCTGGCCTCAGTCTCAGAGATCTATTTATCTCTGTCTACTGCATATTGGGTTTAAAGGCATATGCCACCATACTTTTTTCCAGCAGCAGCAACTGAAGCTGTTTTCTTCTTCTTCTTCTTCCTCTTCCTCTTCTTCTTCTTCTTCTTCTTCTTCTTCTTCTTCTTCTTCTTCTTCTTCTTCTTCTTCTTCTTCTTCTTCTTCTTCTTCTTCTTCTTCTTCTTCTTCTTCTCCTTCTTCTTCTCCTTCTTCTTCTTCTTCTTCTTCTTCTTCTTCTTCTTCTTCTTCTTCTTCTTCTTCTTCTTCTTCTTCTTCTTCTTCTTCTTCTTCTTCTTCTTCTTCTTCTTCTTCTTCTTCTTCTTCTTCTTCTTCTTCTTCTTCTTCTTCTTCTTCTTCTTCTTCTTCTTCTTCCTCCTCCTCCTCCTTCTTCTTCTTCTTCTTCTTCTTCTTCTTCTTCTTCTTCTTCTTCTTCTTCTTCTTCTTCTTCTTCTTCTTCTTCTTCTTCTTCTTCTTCTTCTTCTTCTTCTTCTCCTTCTCCTTCTCCTTCTCCTTCTCCTTCTCCTTCTCCTTCTCCTTCTCCTTCTCCTTCTCCTTCTCCTTCTCCTTCTCCTTCTCCTTCTCCTTCTCCTTCTCCTTCTCCTTCTCCTTCTCCTTCTCCTTCTCCTTCTCCTTCTCCTTCTCCTTCTCCTTCTCCTTCTCCTTCTCCTTCTCCTTCCTCCTCCTCCTCCTCCCACTCCCCCCCTCTGTCTCCTCCTCTGTCTCCTTCTCTGTCTCCATCTCCTCCTCCTCCTCTGTCTCCTTCTCTGTCTCTGTCTCCTCCTCCTCTTCTTCCTCCTCCTCCTCCTCTTAATGTGGGTTCTTCTGAGGCCTGAACTCAGGTTTTCCTGCTAGCAAGTCAAGAATTATTGACAGATTTGTCTCCCTAGCTCTGGTGTTGCTTTAATCATAAAGGAATATATTAGTTACAGGTGAGCTACCAGAGAATTTTAAAGTTTCCAAATGTCAAAAAAGGAACAGAGCTTCAGCCTGCTCAAGGGGAAAAGTGTTCTAGTTAACATTTTTATCTTCAGCACTTTCTGAATTCGTATGTCTGTCCCAGAGGCCATTATTGTCATTTGAATTTTTAAAATAAGAATCCAATAGTCAATCTTCTTGTTTTTATAGCTGTTAATGTCACACAGTTCATCTGCTTTGCAGATTTGCATTGCTGAGCTACATATGGAAGACAATCAAAGATGCTGACAACACCCGTGTCTGCTTAGTTTAATATACAGTCATCTGAGATTAAGGGCTGCTTACTGCTCTCCAATAGTGAACTCAATCATTTTTCCCTTTGGGTAAATATGTTCTCATTTTTTTTTGTCTCTCTCTGCTTCCCTAAAGTATCACATTTATTCCCACACTTCACTTCCTATTAAGCACTTGGCTGTGGCACAGATATCGATCACAGTAACCCAGACAGGCTCTCCAGCTCCCCGCCTGCCCTTCTTCGTAAGAATCATAGGGAAGCCTGAAACAATGGGGTTTCAGCATACTTGCGTTTTGTATCCAGCTTGGATCCAAAAGCAATAGACAACTTCTGGTGTCATAAGAAAGGAAAAAGAATCACAATGAAAAAAAATATAGTAAGCTTCATGCTAGATTACATGGGATATTTTATTTTGTTCCTTTTTTTTGTCACAATGTTTTCAATTGGAGTTAAGATTTTTTTCCTTCACAGATAAGAAATTATTGAGTTTCCAAGAGAATCCATGATCCTCCTCTATCTTTCTCCAAACCATGTCTGTCATTTCTAAGGATTTTTAAATATTATATACATGTGTTAGAAATCCTAGATGGTAAGAAAACAAGTATTCTGCTGACCATAATTTTGTATCATCTTTTCACACCCCTGCCCCTGTGTGTGTCTATTGCTGACCATAATAATTCTGTACCAAGTCCTTCCACAGCTCCTCCCCTTCTGTGTGTGTCTGTGTGTCTGTGTGTGTCTGTGTGCATGTGGAGGCCAGATGTCAACCTTGAATGTCGTCATTCCATGTTTTTGAGACAGGGTCTCTCATTGACCTGCTGCTCATGACCCTCAGAGCTGAGCTTAAATGCACCACTACCATGCATGTTTGTATGCAAATTCTGGGGATCAAACGCAAGTCCTCATGTTTCTGCAGCAAACATTTTACTCAGTGAGCTGTCTCCCCTCCCACTGCAAACCACTTCTTAAAGGAAACAGCCTACATTCTTGTTGCAGGTTTTACATTTTCCCAATTTGTTTTTACTCAGTACAATCTGGCATAAACCCATCATTCAACAACACAATCATCTGTTTTCACAATGCCACAGGCTCATCGTCCTTGTCTCCTGGAAGGCACACAGTGCTGGCCTTGCCATTAGTGTGAGACTTGACTCACTACCAGGGCTGCTATCCAGATTAACGGTTAATTCAAGAAGTCTGGAGAAGTGTATAGTACAAAAAATCCCTCTGTAAATATCAAATATCATTGATATCTGTAGGGGGTTGTAAATGTTTATACCCAGGGTATATACTCAGGGTTTATACTCACCATAAGTAGTAAATATAACTTGTTTAGCTCTATTATTCTATTACTGCCTTTGAACTTGGACTTAGCATATCTTGCTCTAGGTTCTACATTATTTATTTTACTTTTATCATTTCAGATTTATTTACTTTTAACTTTTATTATTTTAGGTTTATTTATTTTTATTCATGTTGTTTCACGTTTCTTTATTTGCGTGTGTTTTAATGTTTTGCAAATATATGTTTATTTATATGCACGTGTATCATGCATCAGATGTATCACAAGCCTGGTGACCACAGAGGTCAGAAAGTGACAGGCAAACATGAGTTATAGATGATTGTGAACCACACTGTGAGTGCTGAGAATCAAACCAGGATCCTCTATAAAAGCAATGAATGATCTAACCTGCTGAGACATTTCTCCTGGCTCTGGGCTATATTTTCTTTAAAATCAATTATATTGGAGTTGAATGTATGTAGAATAGCATTCATTAATTTACAAACACCATATTATAAGCCTTGACCAACTGTTAGATTCATGAGACCACAGCCATAATTATGAGACAGAATATGCCTGTGACCTTCAAATTGTCCCCATGCCTCTTCAGAATCAGTCTTTGCCCCTGCACATCATTCTTGGTGAGTATTGCTCTCCTTTGTGGCACACAGTCATTTTTTTTCAAATTTTGCAAACATGTATACAGTTGAACATTTAGACTGTTGAATCTGACGTCTCTAATTGGGAATGGTGGACCCTTTAAATGCTGAGGCCTACTGTAGATCCTTAGGTTGGTGGACATGTTCTTGAAGGGAGCCATGAGACCCTTCTCATATCTTGCTTCCTGGAGGATGAGGGAAATTATAAATCTGTAAAAATATATACAAGCACATATGTGTGTACAAATAAATAGATATTTGTCTATGTACATATTTATATATGTTTAAGCTCCATTTGCAAAGATTATTCTCTTTGGATTGAACTATGTTAGCACGTTTGTAGCAGAGGAAATGCCCAGGAATGTGTGGTTGTATTTCTGGTCTCTTTTCAGTTCTTATAATCTACTTGAGATTAATTTGACCTGGTGGTTTTGTTCTAGCTTTGTTGTTTGTGACAAAGTTTTATTATGTAGCCCAGGCTGAACTAAATTTCTTTCTTGATTCTCCTGACTCAGCCTTTTAAGTGCTGGGATGATAGAAAGCCATTGGCTTTCTCTCTTAAGTTTTCTAAAGCAACATCTTAGGTCACTAGTCCAAATGTACAGGCGTTTCTAACAAAAGCATCAAGTCTTGGAGTCCTCTCTAAATCCTCCCTTAGCTGCTTCCCAGATTTTGAGAAGTTTCATTTGCATGGTCACTCAGTTTAGAATATATTTTAATTTTCTTTGTGATTTCCCTTCTGGATTCATGTGTGATTTAGTGTTGGGCTGTTCAACTTCTGTATATATGTGGCATTTTCCAGATAGTTTTTACAGTGATTTTTAATTTCCCTGTGTTATGGTCTGAGCAAATTTGTTTGTATGATTTCTATTTTTTTAAGTTTTCAAGACTTGTTTTATGACTTAGCATATGGTCTGTTTTGGTAAATGCTCCATGTTCAAGGAAAAAGCATAAATTCTGTTGAAATTGTGTGAAGCCTTCCATGAATGTCAGATAGGTCACGTCAGCTGAAATAGTTATCCATGTGTTTTATATTCTTACTGGCTTTCCATCTGCCTGTCTACCAGTTGCCAATGGAGGAATGTCACAGTCTCCTACTATAATTGCATATGGACCTATTTCCCATTTCTTTTCTGTTGTTGTGGATATGTTTGCTGTTTTGGTCCTTTCAATTTGTTTGATACATTTTTAAATTCTTTTATGAGATACGTGAAGGTTCAGCCTCACTGTGTTATTTGGATGAAACAATATCTTATCCTTACGAAATGTTTCTCATTATGTCTGATATTAATAGAAACTACCTGACATTTTGTAGATTTGTGTTCTCAGTGTATGTCATACCTGAGGACCTGGATTCAATTCTCAGCACTGAAATATGTATCTTTAATCAAAGAGATTAGCTCTCCTCCTAATTCATAGCTACTAATTCTCTTTAATTTAAAGAGATTAAAATGAAGAAGATTAGCCGGGCAGTGGTGGCATGTGCCTTTAATCTCAGTACTTGGGAAGCAGAGGCAGGTGGATTTCTGAGTTCAAAGCCAGGCTGGTCTACAGAGTGAGTTCCAGGACAGTCAGGGCTACACAGAGAAACCTTATCTCAAAAAACCAAAAACAAACAAAATGAAATAAAACCAAAAAAAAAAAAGAAAAATAAACAGACCTTCTGTTCGGGGATTTGGAGAGAGATTAGATTCTCCTTGCTGGGATGTCCTATTTTCACTGATCAAGCTGAATTTGCATGGGATAGAGATATGTTGCTTGATCAAGGTCGATTTGCACAACAACAGACAGGATATCCAGTGCAGGTGTTTAAGCAGGTGAATCGGATTGCCATAAGGGCACGGAAATCATTGCCCAACAGAGGGGAAGCTAGTGAAAACTTGACTTTCATATTGACTTCCCAGATGAACACACAGGTGATTGAGGTTATGGTCTCATCACCACGAGGTATTGTGTCCATCTCCACTGGGGATCGACCGGATCAGGTATTGACATGGGCGAGAGGGTCTGTTTGTGTGTTTCCACAGGACCAGACGGAACCTCTTTGGGTGCTGGAGAGATTGGTGAGACGCTGCAAGAATGAGGCTCCTGATCCAGTTGCCCCTGTGGATGTGGTGGATGATCCCACAAGCACAAAGGATGGAGCCGAGATGGGAGATCCTTTCGGTATTCCAGAAGCCGATACCAGCTCGACATGACATTCAAATTTTTCCATGCTTTTTGATCCCTGAATTCCCCTTAAAGAGATAGCCCCTCAGGCTATCTATCCCTTGCTTCAGGGAAGATGAGCGGGGATGAGAGCCCTGGGATGTATGCTTGTTATAGTGTGTGTGTTTTGTGTTTGGCACATGTGTTAGGTGCAGAGTGTGCGGCCCGCACTTTCACCATGGTAGCGTAGGCTTTTGCTGCAGTGGAGGCGGGACAATCTCCTCAGATTCGGTTTGCCGCTCTAAAAGAAATTATGCGCGTTATGCCGTGGGGTGCGAGGCTAAGCACTGCACAGAGGATAGCTTGCTGTTGGCATCCTGTGGAAGGCACGTCTGATTGCATGAAGGTTCAGTGTCCTAGTTCCCTTCCCCCAGGAAAAACGACACGGGAGCTGGCCAAGACCTCTCTGGGTGATGAGCCTAAGGGATGGTTTTGTGTAGGGCCCCTATGCTTGCACACTGGGGATCAGACCTCTACTTTCACCCATGAGGCTTGCTTGCAGCAATTAAGATCTGGCCATAAGTTAATTAACATCCTGGCCTTTTGATGCACCTGCCGCAAGCAAAACACAATCTCCCCAGGTGTGGCTTGGCATGATTGAGAGGTAGTCAGTGATAAGACTCCCTGGGCATGTCACCAACCTAAGACAGGGATCAAACCAATGCTGTTTGTCACCCAAGGACGGGTAAGGGGCATGGCTGCGGGGGGCTATCTACAGACATTCTCTCTGCCAAAAAAGAAAAAAGGGGGAATTGTGGGGAGCGGGTGTGGCGGCAGTCCCAAAGGTGCCAGAGACTGCAGCTAAGTCATATGACTTGCACCTGACTTCCTCATATAAGACACAAACATCTTGAGTGCTGCGCAGGTGTACCAGGATACAGGTGAATCCAATTTGGTGGAGATTTGCCCCTGCTGCCCTGATTAGCTGAAGCTGCGTGCCTGGTGAGGTGGCGTGGCCTGCTGTGCGTGGATGGGAACTGAGAGTATATAAGAGTGAGAGGCCCGGGTTAGAGGGAGGATTATTATTCGAGAGAGGATTACTATTCGGGGGGAGATATAAACAAGGGAGAGATATAAACAGGGGAGATATAAACAAGAAGAAACAGGACTGAATAAACGTGTGCAGAAGGATCCTGCTGTGGCGTCGTTCTTGCTGGCGAGTTGGGGGCGCGCTCGACACCTGATCTGAGTAGTCAACCCTTCAGATGTCTCTGAGCTGTGTCTCAAGTTGAGAGCAGAAGCAAATGAGGATGCCATTCTATACACTAGATGACAATTTTCCAAGAATTGAATGGGAATATAGTAAAGTGCGATCAGCTACAGGTTGGGAGAAGCGGACACACAAATCTAAAAATTTGTTTGTATAGTGGAGAGGGAGAATGCATGTACTATTAGGTAACAGCATGGTAAAGAAACCAATCACCTGAGAATTTCATGCAGAAACGGAATCCACTGTGATATTATAGTAGGTGGATCTCTAGAACTTGGGATGAAAGCTAGATCTGAACTGGGAAAAATCTGCACAATGAGTTCTCCTCCCTGAGATTATTTTAATGAACCATGACTTAATAATTATAAAACAATGGAAAGTGAGCCTATCAGATAGTATGCTCTCAATGTTTCTTAGCTAAAATATCAGCAAGGTAGACTTTCAGGGTACCAGCTGGGTTTCCCCTATGTCTTGGTTGCGTAGTTTAGATTTAGGTGATGTCTGCTTGGCAACATTAGGATAGTCTGTGATTCCAGCTCTACTTTCTTCTAACTTGCTGGTAGCTTAGCTTTCCTATTTCCTGTCTCTCATCATATGAGTAGACACTCTCCATCTTTCTTTGACGCTAAGTTGGGTATGTTTGGGTTCTGGAAGAGAAACGTGTACATATGAGGCATAGCTGTAAAACCCTCCTGTTCTTCTCTTCTCACATATTCCAGCTGATGACTGGATCATTCCAGGATTTGGTTGAATTTGTTAAATGGCACAGCCATAGTAAGTAAAAGGATCAACACCACTAATCACTGTTTGAAGCAAAACCACTTCAGAGAATCATGAAACTATTTGCGTTGGACTGGATGCATAAAAATTATATCACTAATCCAATAAGCTTCGAGATACATGCCATTGTGGTTAACCTATGGAAACATAGACATTTCCATCTTGAAACACTGTCATACAATGAATTTATGATATGCTGAATTGCCTTAACAACTGGCAGGTATCAGTGAAGAAACTAAAACTGGCTACCAAAATAATGTTAATCCTTGTACTCGGTGGCAGAGGAGCTGGTAAAACTGTTCATTAAACATGAGCACCTGGGCCGTAGAAGAAGAAAAGAGAAGCATAATTTCAGTGATGTGTGGGTTTTGTGGCTGTATCTGTCCAAGAAAAACTTGGGAAACACTGGCTAGTTTGCAAAAGTGAATAAGAGAACGTGCGGAGGATCTGAAATGGCAGGGTTTGCAGTGCTAGAAAGAAACCATTCCTAGAATAGACACAGTCAAAATGTAATTCCAAATGAAAGAATAAGAAAGAACTAAAGGAAGGAAGAAAAGAAATGGGGGTAAGAAGGACAGAAAACTACAAACAGGCCAGTGAATCTTTAAGAATAAGTAAACACACACACACACACACACACACACACACTTCTTTTAGGTAGAACACTATTATCCAGAATTTGTCGTTTCTAAGTACCTCTTATTAATTGAAAGAGGTTACCACACTGGAAGGAAGCAGAAAGAGAAAATATCTTTAAAACTTGTATGTAGGCCAGGTCTTTGAATGAGATTTCTGATGCTTACAAAGACTGGGGAACAAAGTGACCAGAAACCTGGGAAGTTCATGAAGAATTTTACACAATTTAATATGAACCACAACCAAGCAGGGGAAAAATCTTCTGGTTGTTTCTAACGTCTAAACAATTGTAACCTAGGACTTCCATCAAACACAAGGCTAGCTTCAGGGATTCCCCCCAAGGGTTTGGTATTCTCTCTCATTTTATATAGGGTAACAGAGACCAATGGCTATGGTGAGCTTTCCGAAGATAGTCTGTGTTACAGGAAAAAACTCGGAGAAGCCTTATTTAGTAACATCTCTAGCCATTGTACCAGAATCCATTATGCTTTCTGTTGAATGGCCTTTAAGACTGGGGTTGCTTTGGTTTCTAGACTTTCTCACCTATTCTCTTTGCCAAGGTGAATGTTTATAGCTATTGTCCTGTTAGCTGTGCCTTTACTGCATGCATATGTGTGGTGTCAGTAGGTGGATACCCTATTCATTAATTCACAGGCTACTATAACATAAGGAGTCACCTCAAGACTTGATGGAATATTTGTACGCCATCTAGAGACCATGAAATCTGAACAAGATGTAGTGAATTTGAGTGGTCCCTATAGAGAGAAGAGATAAAGAAGGGTGAACTGGAAACATGGCTGGGCTAAAAACAGTGAGTTCCTTTTCTAGGTAACAAGGGACCACTGAATTTGTCTTTCCCCCTCAAGTCAGACTAAAATCACGAATTACTTCTGGCGAGTGATAGACTGTAGAAAGGACCCATGCCCTTTCAAAGATTGGCCACAAAATCCTTGATTTCAGGCCTTTATTTGTTCTCTCTTCCTTTTGTCTACCAAGCAAAGATATAAGAAACACCTGGAAAGAGTCTGGGCTCTTGAGTTGCTTTTCTGGAGGAATGCAGCCCCGGGAAGCCACATGTCCAGGAATGTCCATGTTGGAATTGACGTGTGTTATAGCAATCATTTGTGAGGTCACTTGACTGAGGCAGCTACAATGCTGGGGATTTTCATTGAAGCTATCGAAAATCCAATTTAATGTTGACCTGAAAAATAAAACTTAAGCTTCACTAATCAGAAAACATTAACATCTAAGCAGGATATTTCTACTTTTAATCAATCATATATGTATTTCCTGGTTCCTTCTTTTGTGACTACTTCATAGAAGTTTTTGTTCTCACCTCTTTCCTTCAGTGGAACACAGAATCACGGTGTTATACATCCATGAGTCAAATGAATGCTGGGCTAAAATGGAAAGATTTTCATATGCCCTTTGTCGGCTTCTAATATAAATAATAAAAAAGCACTTTGTCAGTATCAGTTGGGGTTTTAGTTCATCAGCACTGAACATTATATAATCATATATGGTGATGACAGAGAGGAGTCACATCTATTCCTGCCTAGGCATAGGCTGAGCACAGATTTAGATGCTAGTCTCCAGACTGACCTTGATGGTGAACAGGTTCAAACCACCAAGTAAGATGCAAGGGAAGAGGGTAATTGCTGGTGTGGTGCTGGAAATGCATCATGGTGTTTGATTCCTGAGAATTGAAGAGGCATAGCTAAAGAAGGGTAAACACGAAAATAAGTCAGAATATGAAAATTTGCCACTCTAATGCAATGTTGAAAAGGCTAAGTTTTAGTTGGAACAGGAAGAGAAGAACCTGACATTTTTGCCAGAGTGTCTGGGTTCAGGGAGAGTCCTCTGTTTCCAATATTCCCTGAAGTTCAATTTTAGACAGACCAGAGATCTGAAACATGTTTAAGGGACCACTCAATAGTAAAGAGTGATTAGTGGGGAGAATAGGGTGGAATGAACATGGATACCTTTGCTCAGGGCATGCTATTCATGGGGCAGAGGCATGTTTGAATTTTGGCTGAAATAGTCAATGAGAGTGTTATAGTTCCTAAATGGAGGGAGCAGAGGCGGTGGAGGGAGTCTCTGGTGGCACCAATTTGTTGTACTGTATGCTCTAGAAGTCATTTACATTATCAGCCCTGAAGACCACTGACTGAGGAGTCCAGATGACAGTGTAATTTTGGCTGAAATAGTCACATCTATTTATCTAAAGGGTGTGGAAGTGATATAAAGCATTTATGTCTTACATGTGACTACTAGTTATGTTCAGGACAAAAATATATTCCTCTATAACAAACCTTTTAGGTAACATAGAGGGAAGTATGACAGGAGTTAAGAAAAAAAGCCCTGTTATTTCATGTTGGACATATAACAATCAGGTTTTCTTTTTACCCTGATATTCAAATGACATCTATAAATTCTGTCAGTGACCCAAGATGGCTGACTGGATGCTCAACTCCCAGGGATATTTTTGTGTTTCTGAGAGAGAGTATTTCTGTATATTCTTGGAAGTCATCTGGGAGAGGCTAATCTCAAACTTAAAGCAATCCTCCTGCCTCTGCCTCCTAACTGCTGGAATCATAGCCTTGTATCACTCTGTCTGGGTTTTCAGTGATCTGGCTTGACTTTCTTATTTATTTATTTATTTATTTATTTATTTATTTATTTATTTATTTATATTAGATATTTTCTTTATTTACATTTCAAATGCTATCCCAAAAGTCCCCTATACCCTCCCTCCTCCCTGCTCCCCTACCCACCCACTCCTACTTATTGGCCCTGGTGTTCCCCTGTACTGGGGCATATAAAGTTTGCAATTCCAAGGGGCCTCTCTTCCCAATGATGGCCAACTAGGCCATCTTCCTCTACATATGCCACTCGAGTCACGAGCTCTGGGGGTACTGGTTAGTTCATATTGTTGTTCCACCTATCGGGTTGCAGACCCCTTCAGCTCCTTGGGTACTTTCTCTTGCTCCTCCATTGGGGGCCCTGTGTTCCATCCAATTAATGACTGTGAGCATCCACTTCTGTATTTGCCAGGCACTGGCATAGCTTCAATGTCCTTTCAGCAAAATATTGCTGGCGTATACAATAGTGTCTGGGTTTGGTGGCTGATTATGGGATGGATCCCCAGGTGCGGCAGTCTCTGGATAGTCCATCCTTTCATTTTAGCTCCAAACTTTTTCTCTGTAACTCCTTCCATAGGTATTTTGTTCCCTATTCTAAGGAGGAATGAAATATCCACGCTTTGGTCTTCCTTCTTCTTGATTTTCTTGTGTTTTGCAAATTGTATCTTGGGTGTTCTATGTTTTTGGACTAATATCCACTTATCAGTGAGAGCATACCACACTCAGGATGATATCGTTCAGATACGTCCATTTGCCCAAGAATTTCATAAATTCATTGTTTTTAATAGCTGAGTAGTGCTTCATTGTGTAAATGTACCACATTTTCTGTATCCATTCCTCTGTTGAGGGACATCTGGGTTCTTTCCAGATTCTGGCTATTATACACAAAGGATAAACAGGCTAAGAAAGAAATTAGGGAAACAACACCCTTCACAATAGTCACAAATAATATAAAGTGCCTTAGTGACTCTAACTAAGGAAGTGAAAGATCTGTATGATAAGAACTTCAAGTCTTTGAAGAAAGAAATTCAAGAAGATCTCAGAAGATGAAAAGATCTCCCATGCTCATGGATTGGCAGGATTAATATAGTCAAAATGGCTATCCTGCTGAAAGCAATCTACAGATTCAATGCAATCCCCATCAGAATTCCAACTCAATTGTTCACTGAGTTAGAAAGGGCAATTACCAAATTCATCTGGAATAATAAAAAACAAAGGATAGCAAAAACTATTCTCAACAATAAAAGAACCTCTGGTGGAATCACCATGCCTGACCTCAAGCTGTACTACAGAGCCATTGTGATAAAAATTGTATGGTACTGGTACAGCGACAGACAGGTATATCAATGGAATAGAATTGAAGACCCAGAAATGAATCCATACACCTATGGTCACTTGATCTTTGACAAGGGAGCTAAAACCATCCAATGGAAAAAAGACAGCATTTTCAACAAATGGTGCTGGCACAACTGGCGGTTATCATGTAGAAGAATGTGAATTGATCCATTGTTATCTCCTTGTACAAAGCTCAAATCTAAGTGGATCAAAGACCTCCACATAAAACCAGAGACACTGAAATTTATAGAGGAGAAAGTGAAGAAAAGCCTCGAAGATATGGGCACAGGGGAAAAATTCCTAAACACAACAGCAATGGCTTGTGCTGTAAGATCAAGAATTGACAAATGGGACCTCATAAAATTGCAAAGCTTCTATAAGGCAAAAGACACCGTCAATAAGACAAAAAGGCCATCAACAGATTGGGAAAGGATCTTTACCTATCCTATATTAGATAGGGGACTAATATCCAATATATACAAAGAGCTTAAGAAGCTGGACTCCAGAAATTCAAATAACCCCGTTAAAAATGGGGTACAGAGCTAAACAAAGAATTCTCAACTGAGGAATACTGAAGGGTTGAGAAGCACCCAAAAATGTTCAACATCCTTAATCATCAGGGAAATGGCTTATTTTCATTTGCAGATAGCACATCTCTTTGGAATGCAGGACTCTGTACTCCTCCCAAGTCCTCTTTCATCTCACTGTTGCTTCTTACTCACCTTCGATGCTCTCTCCTCTCCCTGGCATCTACATAAATGTGCGCATCCCTCTAGAATTACTCTTCAGATCTCTCTGTACTCATACACTGGGTAACCTCACACCTTTCTTGGTTGTAAATCTTACACATATATTTTTGCTTCTCAAAGTACATCTCCAGATTATACCTCTTTTCTGAATTCCAGGCTCATATCTTAATCTTCTCAAAAATTGTTCCTAGCTATTCCTGTGCAAAGCGTTCTTCTCATGAGCTCTGTCCATATTGATACATTACAATTCGGTTGCTGACATCTTGGGTCAAAGTTCTCATAGTGACTCAATTCCTCTCTCAACATCACTTAAAAAATAATGCCTGTTGGTACATATCCTGCCTTTGAAGTACATTCAGACTCAACTGATTTTCTTTGAGATTTCTGCTTATAGCCAAATGATCTTTGTTCAGAGAACAACCACAAAGCCTTGATAATATTCACAGGGAAATCAATTTGAGGGTATCAAAGAGCTAGATCTATAGCCAGAACTTGAGTGGCTTGGTTGTTGGGATTATTATTATTATTATTATTATTATTATTATTATTATTATTATTACATTGATGTTCCTTTTTGTGGCGTTAGAATCTGTCTGGTGTGAGAAGTCAGAATTCTCAGCAGGACATGTCAGGTGAGTGGCAGAAGAGCACACTGGGGTCAGCAGGAAGGCATATGGTGGGGTTTAGGAATTATAATTTAAGGATTCGATGATCTATGACCCCAGAATGAAGAGAAATATTGAAGAGTGATTTTTATATTTTGTATGGCTTTTCCCTTTCAGATAGTCTATTTATAAGCAATCAAAGGCTGAGAGGCCACAAGGCTACACAGATTTTCAGTTGTATAATCCTCCAGAGAAAAAAGTCTGAGGACGTGAACCACTCCAAGCCCTCCGTACAAACCCAGGTTTCTATGAAGGGTTATGGAGAAAGTAAAACCAGACATGAACTTCCTTTCATAGACGAAGACCTGCCTGAATAAGCTTAGTATGGGACTGGACAAAGATGAGTTGCTACTAACTTTTACCCTAAGTTAACAAAATTCCTTGTGAGAAGATAACAACCTCTATAATCTGATATATATGTATATATACATACATATATACATACACACATATATGTATATATACATATATGTGTGTATGTGTTTGTGTAAATGTATAATTATATATAAATATATATTACACATATATGATATAAAAGTATTATATGTAATATAAGTTTATATATCATCACATATTTACACACATATATATGCAATTATATATAATGTTTTATATATTACAGATATCTTACATATATATATATTTAGCACATATACATATATTACATTACATATGTAATATATAGTTATACATTTACATATACATATATGTAATTACATATGTTTTTATGTATATAAACAAAGCCATTTAAAATATCATTCTATAAATTTTACCAGCAAAAATTGCTTAAACTCACAGATAAATAAAAGAATACTATATACAGGTGTTCAGTTCTTCTAGTAGCGAGTCACTAGACTCAATTATTAAAATAATTGTGATTAATAATACAGCGTACAGGTACCGGAGAGCTCAGCAGTTGACAAGCCCTTACTGCTCTCAGAGATGATCAAGGTTCGGATCCCAGCACTCACATCGTAGTTCTCAACTGCCTGTCAGTCCTATTCAGGCCTCTGTGTGCCCCTGCACACATGTGGTGGTGCACATGCTATACACAGGCATGCCCCATACACATAAAATAAAATATCATTAAAAATTAAGCATATACCTCAGTACAGCGGAACGCCAGGGCCAAGAAGTGGGAGTGGGTGGGTAGGGGAGTGGAGGGGAGGGGATGGAGGACTTTTGGGATAGCATTGGAAATGTAAATGAAGAAAATATGTAATTAAAAAATTAAGCATATAAATGAAGATTTAAACTGCAAGCAGCGATGAATAAAAAAAAACAAAAATGATACTTTTGAATTGAAAAATAAAGTAACATTAGCTAAGAAACTAGTAGATAAACTTAATATATTAGACATGGCTGAAGAGAGAGTCAGTGAACCAGAATAGAAATTAGAAGAAAAAGATAATGACACATTGGGAAAAAAGTCCCAACAACTATAAAAGTTCTAAAGAAGTACATAGCAGCATGTAGCACATGAACTGTATAATTGGAGGCACATGTTGGGAGGAGACAGATGGGATGGGAGAGCATGACTGAGATTTCCCAGAATGCATGGCAGGAATCTAGCTCAATATTAAATTAGCACTTTGAATCATAAGCAAGGTAATTACAAACAAAACTGTACAAAGGGCCCTCATTATAAGGCTGCTGAGATGGTGACAATGAAAATTCTTTACAAGGAATTGGAATTACTTTAAAATTCAAAGACTTAAAAGACTACTATATAAACAAACAAACAAAACAAACAAACAAAACCACACACACACACACACACACACACACAAGCAAACAGAGGAGCTGGGGACATGGTTTAGCTGTTAAGAACACTGCCTGCACTTCAGGAGGATCCAGGTTCTATTCCCAGCACACACATGGTGCTCACAACCATCTGTAACTTCACTTCCCAAAGGATCTGATGCCATATTCTGGCCTCCCTGGCACCAGGTATGTAAGTGGTATACAGACATAAAACATGCAGGCAAAACTCCATATACAGAAAAAAAAAACCAAAAAACATTTAAACAATAAAAGAACCCAAAGATTGTAGTCAGATTAAAAAAATATGAAGTACTTTTGAGGTCATTGTTTGATTGCTGTGAGGAGACACCATGACCATGGCAACTCTTATAAAAGGAAGCATTTAATTGGGGCTGGCTTACATCTTCAGAGACATAGTTAATTATCATCATGGCAGGGACCACGGCAGCATGAAGGCATACATGGTGTTAGAGAAGCAGCTCAGAGTTTTACATCTGGATCCATAGGCAGCAGGAAAAGAGAGATAGCCTCTGGGCCTGACTTGGGCTTTTGAAACCCCAAAGACCCCTCCCAATTGACACACTTCCTCCAACAAAGCCACACCTCCTAATCCTTTCAAATAGTGCCACTTGCTCCTTACCAAGCAGTCAAATCTAAGGGCCCATGGAGGCCATTCTCATTCAAAGCACCACATTTGCCATCGTTGAAATTAAAAACAAAAACAAAAAACTAACAAACAAACAAAAAAACCTTTATTGTCTATTATACAACAGTGGCCAAGTAAAGAAGTACTTACCAACGTAGACAGATCATAATCCAGCAGATGTGTCCTGAAAACAAGCAGGAAAAGACAGTGACGTTTGGTAAACCACAGACTCACTTTGATTATTGGGCCAGATGATGGGAGAGACTGCTGTAGTCCCCCTCCGTAGTTAAAGTTGAGGTATTTATTATCTGTGTTACCTCATCCCAGTCTGTTTCCCAACCCTTCAGGAAGCAATTGCAAAGACGCCTTTACCCGCCTTTACCCGCCTTTACCCGACTACAAAGAGAAGGAAAATGAAACATTGTAAATTGTTTTCAATAGAATAAACATGCAAATAGGAATAAGGCACGAGAGATGAACATAGAAACTGTAAACCTGGCTGTCACTAAGCGATTTAGCCCCTAGAATCTACTTATCCTTGGCCTTAGGCTCTACTTAGGTAGATCGAGGATGATCACTTAAACTTAAAAGTCTTTTGATTGGAGCTCGAGAGGCTAAGGCGTAAAAGAACACCCAGACCCGACCTGAGCAAATTATGATACATCTGGATGAGTAATGACTTACCCAGGGCTCAGGCGATGCCAGCTGGCACGGAGCAGAGTTCTGTGACCCAGGGAGGATTGTGAAAAAACAGATGGGCCATTTGGGAAGAAATGACTTCATTTGCATGTATTGGGCTTGGTTTCTTTCCCCCACCCCCGTATTGTGTTATTGCTTAAAAGGATTTTATTTTAAACTAGAGTAAGGGCTCACTAAGGAGAAGTGGCCCAAAGCATACTATCAGGAATTTCTAGCGGGATTAGACTCTTCAACAGTGCTCAGGAACCAGCTTACATGGACTGGTGTTAGCCAGCTGTGTGCGTCTCTCCCTAAGCTCACATTTTGTGTTTGATGACTTGAGATATGGCATGGTGGGTATATTTATATCATGTAAATTTGTCAAGCGCCATGAATCCTCTCTTGAGGATCTAATTAATAAATGTTTGAGTGTGCCACTGGAGCTCTGTCATATGGCTGGGTCTTGTGACATTAGTTATTGGGACAGGCTGTGCAGATTGATACATTGTACCTTCTGTATACAGATATTTCCCACTGTGTTGTAACTTGAGCTGACTTTCCCAGGTATCTGTGGTGCTATTTTACTACCTTCTGTAATACTCTAAGTCCAATTTTTCTTCCTTCCTTCCTTCCTCCCTCCCTCCCTCCCTCCCTCCCTCCCTCCCTCCCTCCCTCCCTCCCTCCCTCCCTCCCTCCCTCCCTCCCTTCCTTCCTTCCTTCCTTCCTTCCTTCCTGTTCTTTTCCCCTTCCATTCTTTTGATAATTTCATACTTACACACAATGTAATGTGATTCTATTCAGCCCCCATTACTCACTCTCTCTCATCCTCATCTCCCTTCGAGTCTCTTCTCCACTCATCTCCTTTCCTACTTGTTGGTCTTTCTCCCCTTTTGTTGACCCACTGAATTTATCTGAGTTTGCCTGTATGAACATGGTAGGGGGTTCTTTGTTACTCTGTGAGCTACACCATTAAAGAAAACGAGAGTCCCTCCCCAGACAAATACTGACTGAAATAGCTTCCCAGAAAGGGGTGGGACCTCAGGTACCTCTCAAATTTAAGATGAAAGTTAGAGACCCAGTTCTATGCAGGCCTTTTGAACATAGGCCAAGGTGTTGAGTACAAGGGTCTATTGATCTCTTAGCCATAAACAGAGCTTCTATGTCACTTTCTCCAAGGACTAAGGTATTCACAGGGCATAATGTTTCATGATAGGAATCTCCATCTTCCAGCTCTTATATTCTTTCTGCCCCTTACCTTTCCATAATATACCTTGGACAGATTTAAGCCTTTGCATTAAGTATTGTCTACTCTAGCAAAAGGAGTATCTCTGCCCAAGAGCGAGAGCAGCACTAGTCTATGGCTATACATATAAATATTAGAAGTCAGTTTCAACAGAGTTTGACCAGACTTACAATACTTGGCATGTATTTCCTCCTATGAAATGTGCCTCAAATCCAATCAGAAAGTGGTTGTCTAATTCCAAAGCAGCTATGCTTTTGTATTACACTAGTGGGCATGTTTTGCCTCATGTGTTAGTATGGGGGTACACAGGTTTTCCAGCAGTGTAGACAATGGATGTGTTTTCTCCCTCAGCAGTCTGCTTAGTACATCCTGGAAGCATTTCTATTACATCCTTTCTGCCCCCAATTTTATGATGTTCCTTGGGACTTGAAGGGAGAGATTGTCTAGCCCAATTACACCTCGATTCCTCTGTGTCTTTCAATCAAAGTATGTGAGGTCTTAAGCCACTAGGTCCGATTTTCTTGTTTTCGTGGTCACCCACAGAACAGGCACAATAGTTTATAATGTTTTGGAACTCTCTGGGCCCTCACTGGTCAAAACCTCATAGAGAGGTATCCCATGACCAGCACTTAGATTTTCATTAAACCATGGCTTCTAGTAGTATAGTAGCATTATCCATGCATGCAGGATGTTCTGTTCCAAATCTTGTTTCAAATTAAAAATTTAAATTTTAGCTTAAAATGTAGAGAAAAACCCAGTTTCCTTTTTAGCATTCTTAATCTAATTTATTAATACCAAATTAATCCAGGGACCAAAATCCAAAACATATACACCTCTCTCAGTATTATTTATCAATGACCAATGAGTCTGACAGGTCTGCCTACTTAGTATATAATACAAAAATAAATAATGCCCATCTCCTCATTTTATCTATTAATATTAATGTGTTGGCTTAGCATTCATACTTTTCAAACATTTAATCATTAGGATCAGATGCAGAGCTAGCTAAGATACATAATTTTGGCTCTTTCTAGAAATTCACATTTAGTTATTAAAAGACAAATTATGCCTAGTGCCAGGAATATAGCCAAGTGAGGTCATGGATGGATCTTGGAGGAGAACCTATCCCACCACTTTACTAGAACAATAGAACTCTTAGCTGCATTCTAAATACTTATCTGTATACCCACATATTAAGCATAGCCGTTATCCCTCATCAAAGGAGCTTCTGTTTGCAGCAGGCACAGACACAGAAAACCACAAAAGGTCAAATAGAATTTGTATGCCTGGTCCCAATAGATACAGAACAACTCCTGCACTTAAGGTTCAGGGGACATCATAGAAAAAGGGGAGAAAGACTGTAAAGTGAGAGAGGACTGTGAAGTCTCCTGTGAGATTGTTTTCCCTTAGAAATGGCAGGGAAGCTACATCCATGAAGTCTCAGTAATATGAGTGCCTAAAAAATACTGAAGCAATGAGGAGGAAGTCCTCAAAGGGACCTCGATCCTAGTCAAAAAGCTACAGGCAGGTAATGACTGTGGAGAGAGGGAGAATCAATCTTTCCCAGGGATTAGACAATGGAATGTGTAGTGGTTACCCTTGAAATCATATATATACACAAGGAACACTAAACATTGGATTCATTGGATTGTATTTATATATTTGCATATACATATGTATTTGTATGTGTATATGACAATAGTAATAAAGAGGTCATGATTTTGAGAGGAAGTAAGGCAGACATGGGAGGAGTTGGAAGAGCAAAGGAAGTGGGGAATGATGCAAACACTCTAATTAAATTGAAAAGATTATTAAGAAAAAACTTAGTGGCTGGGGAGCTATCTTACTGTTGAAGACTTTGTTTGCTGCTCTTGTTGATGACTAATTCCTAGCTCCCACAGTCCAGCTCCAGGGGATCTGACACCTTCTGGCCTCCACAGGCACTTGATACATTTGCCATACATGTATACCAGACACACATATTATAAAAAAAAAACCCAACCCAACTGGACTGAGAACTATAATCAATATTTTAACAAAGGACCCAAAATTCAAGTGAATCTAATTCTTAGTGTCTTAGTTCATTTGTTAGAGCAAAACACCTGAGGCTGAACATTTCACAAAAAAAACAAAAACAAACAAACAAACAAAAAAACCCCAAGGTTAATTTAGCATACAGTTTTGGAGATTCAAGAGCATGGCGTCCATACCTGCTCAGCTCTGGAGAGGGCCTCATGATGGGTGGCTTCACAGGAGTGTGAGCAAGTGTAGCAGAGCTCACACAGCCAAGAAACAAGACAGAAGAGGAGCCAGGCGTGGTTGTTTTGTGGCAACGTCTCTACTACTTGCAGGCAGCATTAATCCATTCATGAGAGTGGAGCCACAATGACCTAATGGCTTTCTGCTATGTCTCAGTTCTTAAGGATTCTCCCATCTCTATGCTGTAACATAGGAGACCAAGCCATCAAAACACACATTTCTGGGAGACAAATCACAGCCGGTGGTAGCATTTACATAAATTTGGAAAATATTTAGAAGCCACATATAAATAACAAATCTTAGAGTACAACTTAAACATAATATATCCTTTGCTTGTGTCTCTAACTTTAGCTCTTGCCTCTTTCAAGCTCATCTTTTACTTCATCTACATCACCATATATTTGTTGTATAAACTATATGTCTTAAATTCTCTTTGATTTGAAAACTTACAATGGTATAACTAGACAAATTGTTTGTTTGCGCAGTATGTGAATAAGCCACATCTTACTCTGTTTTAGGTCATTAGATTTGGTAATCAGGGGAATGACTCAACGCCCTCATTGTGCACCATTGATCCGTGGAACATCTTTTATTTACTTCCCTTTTCTGGCTACCTTCTTGTGAGTGTAGCCCATGCTCCTGGTCTTTTCTCTACTGTACATTATTTATATTATTGTCTTACTAGACAGCTGTTTCTTTCAAGGCATGGCTTTGTAATCCTTAATGTGTAGATCTATTGTTGGCATAAAAGAGTTCTCCAACATTTATTAAATGGTTATTACTCAACTAGTGAGTGGCACAGTAGGGATTTGACTGTAGGAGGGTCTGCCTCCAAAGTCATGTCCTCTTAACTAACTGCTCCCTCTCAATAACGTATGGGTCAGCCTGCCAGAAGAGACTGTTTTTAATCAAGGAGAATCTAATGATTCCTGAAGATCAGGAAGATGGAGCTACTAACTTTTCAAAGGGAGATGTGCCAATGAACCACTTTAGCTGATCGATATCTGGTCCAGATTGGAAACCTCATGCCAAAGGGTCTTATCTGAGATTTATTAAACTGCTGCAGAAGACATATCCATCCTGTTCTTGGCCTTGACCTCACCACATAGGCATATCTATCCTAAATAGAAAAGGTGACTGGCTTAGGCGGGTGGTGATGTCTCCTAATATTAACTTAACCAATTAGTCTTAAACTCATTTCTAGGGTATAGGTCATGCAGAGTACTTGGCTCATAAAATTTTTCATCATTTCAGAATTAGATTAGAGTAGGAAGCTGATATAGTTTGGCACAAAATGAATGTAACTCTCAATCAACTTAGGCATACACTTTATTGAGAAAATGAATAAAACTCATATGTTTTACTCTTCAATGCATAAAAAAAGTTGGGTAGCAAAAGCTAATGGGTACAGTTTGGAGGGTCTGTCTGCTCTGTCATCTGATTTGGGAAATGTGTTCTGCTGACTCTGCTACTTCTATTAAAAATGCTGTCCATAAAATATCCTGGGACTGGTTTGGCACATGTTATTTTAGAGCTGTGAGAATAACTGTTATTAATATGCGTTTCTCTTCCCCCTCTAATTAATTCATAGCAGCGTCACCAGCCTTCTTCCTGCATGACAGGTTTATGTCTGCCTCTCCCACTGAAAATCTTTTGATGACTCCATACTTCCCCACATTCAGTTCAGGAAAAGGTCATTTCTTCATATTGTATGTAAAATTTTAGAACCTGAGTACCACCAACCTGCCTATTCTTAATCCACTTTGTCCCTCTCTGTAATTCAAACTTTCTGACGTCATCTTTCCTAACACACCTGTAAATGACCTTCCATCTCCATCTCTATGTGGTCCATAAGCTGCCTTTCCATCTGCCTTCTTCCTCCCCATTCTGCCCCTTCATCCCAATGCCCTCTATCTCTGTCACTTGCAATCCAATTCCAAGCAGCCCCACAAGAGTTTATTGCTTTCCCATCTACACTCATACACACTTTCTACATATATGTATAAACCACATCCTAGAGGTGTGGTCTGACAAGGGCAAGTATACTTAAAGGAACAAAATAATGGAAATAGTTTTAGAAAATCTGGACTATATACTTGTCATAATAATATTAACTATTAAGGCTCAGTCCTGTGATAGGCACCACTGTAGGTAACGGATATAAAAAAAAGGGAAGGGTTTTGTTTGTTTGTTTGAGTCTAAGGAATTTACATTCTGTTGAAAGATATAGACAAGAAACAACAAAATGATTTCAAATTGTGGAGAAAACAAAATTGTGAGTAATATAAAAAGTAACTTGAGATGTGGGAAAAAAGTCATGCATAGGGAAATTTCTGTAAATAGCATATTACCTATGGAGTAATAAGGCAAAACTAACAATATAAATATTCAATGAAGAATTTAAATGAAACATGATTGGGAAAACAAACACAGTGATTGTCACATGTGGAAAGATGCTTAAAATTCACAAATGTGACTGCAGATTCCAATGAAAAGAACAACAAACTGTCATTCAACACCTATTGACCACTAACCTTAAAAAGTATGATAGTCTCCAGTGCGGATGAAGATGAGCGTGCCTTACTATATCTTTTGGAACTGCAACATTTTACAGACTTCTTGGAAGGCAATGTATATGGTAGCACGTTCCCTAGCAGCCTGGGATGTTCTCATATCCTTTACTAGTCTCTGCTCAAATAAATCCTAGCTTCACCACAGAAAAGAACTTAAAGATGAACCACGAAGAAACAGAGTTGAATTTATTAACTCTATATTAAAATTTATTTAATACAGGGTTAAGTTAGGAGGTTAATAGAAAGAGTGACCCCCAGAGAGGGAATAAGGCACTCTTGGAGTGCTATTGTAGACCTCTTAATGAAGGTCATACTTTACTGCCACATACAGAGCAGAATCACTGCAAATAAACATTTGTAGCATGCAAACATGTAACCAGGGGTGCTGACAGGCCAATAGTCCCAGCACTTAGGAGGCTGAGGCAGGGGGTTCACGATTTTGAGGCATAACCTAGGATACATAACTATATAAGGAGACTTTGCCTTAAAAAGCTAATGCTGGGCAGTGGTGGCGCACCCCTTTAATCCCAGTTCTAAGGAGGCAGATGCAGGTGGATCTCTGTGAATTTGAGGTCAACCTGGTCTACAGAGTGAGTTCTAGGACAGCTAGGATCATACAGAGAAGCCCTGTGTTGAAAAACCAAAAGTGAATGAATGAATGAATGAATGAATAATAAAATAAAATAAAAAAGAAGACACATAAAGATTGAGATGCTGTTGAATGTAAGTGTGACATAGGGCAGTATAAGAATTTCCGAACACTCCTTATGAGACGAGGATTGATAGTTTAAGCATGGATGGATAGAGGACCTTTGAGGCAGGCTCAGAAAGATAGCTAGCAAATGCCACTCCTATTAATGATAGGCAGGTGAACTATGATGTTCTGCAGTTTGGGGAAGCTCTGTGCATTGTCAGTTCTGTGTATTTTAAACTCACGATGGGTTTACCAGGGCACAGACTGCTGTTCCTGGAGAAACATCTGTGTTTTGCTGATCTCACCAGTGTCACCAGACTGTTTTTCTATAACTCTGGAATTAGAATGAAGCTCATGTATTTGGCTGGATGTAAATAGAACTACAGAGAGAGTGAATAATTTATTCTCTTTTCAGCATGTAAAAAAGTTAATAGTCTTGTTTGTGAGGTTCTTAGAAAATATCCAGAAGAGGAGCCAGGTCACATTTGAGGTCATAAATGCTCAAGCCTGAGCCTGGTTTATTGCTTTTTTTAAACATTCCTATTTTGAAATATTTCTATATAAAAGAAATATTGTCTCAATGTTGGCAACCTCACAGCAAATGTTAATTGTCCTGGAATTCCTGATTCTCAGCTAGTGAGATGCTTCAGCCAGACTTGGGAATGAGGGCTCTTTTATTCATCTCATGTTCCTGTAATTCTCCATATCTTTCTGCTTTCCCTCAATACCATGTATCACTCATTACCTTGTGAAGTGATCATACTGAAAGTCTGAAGTATGGTTTCTACTAACTGTGTATCAGAAATTGTAAGCTGAGCCATTATCTAATCAATCTGAGGCAGTATGCATTCGAACAATTGCAGCGCAGGTATGTGCGAGTCATGCTATGCCTTCAGTTTATCTACAATGTTCAGAGGACATGAGCATTAATGGCAAAGCACATGCAAATCTCACCAGGGAGAAGGTCTCATATTGGAAAGAATAGATGGGCTCACACACACAGATAAAACATATTATGTGATACATTCAGCTGAGTGGCAGCTGATATCTGAACTTCCTGAACATGTTCATACTTTTAACCTGGACACTTGGTGATCTGATGACATTTTCAGCTTCTTTTCCTGCATTGTAGCGGATATTGTGGGATATAGTAAGGGGAAGTAGAGAAAGAAGCCCTTCCATGGTTCTGTCAATCAGTACTTGCAGAAGACTCTCTCTGGCTCCTGGGGAGTTAATAAGTGTATTGATTATATTTATTCTAACTCTCAAATGAATGGAAACAAGTTCACCAAAACTTTAAACGTTTGTCATAGTAAGGAGATTAGAAAAGGGAAATGAAGAGAACCATAACAAACAGCCCTGTGTCTGGTGCATAAATTTAACTTCTTTATATGAGATATTTTAAAAAGGTAGAAAACTTTACAGAATCTATCTGTTCTGCGTATCCTTCCATGTGTTGCTGTAACTCAGTAGAATAGATGGTATTAGATACATTCTATACATTCTAGCTGCAGCTCATCTCCCGTAGGTTGTAGGGTCTGCTACATTCTCTGCACAGCAACCTGAATAATGGCTCAAAGAGCTTATGTTTCAAAGCAAGGGTGGGCCATTCAGTGTATTTTCTTTACTTCTCTGCCAGAGAATTAAGCAGCCTTTCTTCCTCAGATCAAAGGACAATGTGCTGCATTTTTCTCTCCTCTCTGTGGTGTAGCACCAAGCAAACAGCTTCTGTGGTGAGAGGCACTGTGCAACTTATATCAGCATTAGTCACTGTGTCTCTTTGCTTTTTTGCACTTGGTAAATAAAGGAAAGAATCAATCAATTTCTTACTCACACTAAGTCTACATTACATCAACACAGTTAGTTGAAGAAATGATTATTTATTCAGTTACCTCAGTAAGATTCAGTTAGCCTTTTAAAGCATTTTAATATGGGAAATCAAAATGTATGTAAAAAGTGCAATGCACCCTCCTGCTCAGACATGTAACTCCAGCAATCAAGTTCCTCACAACCCTGTTTTCTCTCTAGCTCCCCTGAATCCACTCTACCATGAGTTACTGTGAAACAAACTTGTACAAGTCTACTTAAATACACTAGTATGAATATTTGAAGGGTAAGAACACTTTTTGGAAGTATGGCCAGAAATAGTTTCACTCTTAAAATATTAATGTTCCTTGATCAGGTTCAGTCTGGTATTTGGACTAGCCTACAGCTCTCTCTATAATGACGTGAATCTGTGTTTCTCAATATCTCACTCTGTTGTTTTACCGCGAAGCCCCCCTTACATACCTGCCATTTATTGTCTACGGAAGCAGGCTTACCCTTCGAAGCTCCCCATACCTGCATTGTAGTGACCCCATCTTTGATGTGTCCTTTACCATGTTTACCAGTTTAGAAGCAGAATGCAAAGTCTCAGTTGGGTTCGAGGTCAAGCTCTTCTCTTCTTTCTGTACCAGGCTTGGTTTACACCCAGCAGCTGACTGAAACGGATGTAGATACCCACAGCCAAGCATGGGGTGAAGGCCAGACATCCCTGTGTAAGTTAGAGGAAGTATTGAAGGAACTAAAGGGGATGGGAATCCCATAGGAAGACCAATAGTGTCACCTAACCTGGACCTCTGGGAGATCCCAGAGACGGAACAACCAACCAAAGAGCATACAGGGGCTGGTCCAAGGTCCCCCACTCCCTGCATATATGGAGCAAAGGGCTGTCTTGTCTGGCCTCAGTGGAATAGGATATGCCTAATCCTGTAGAGACTTGATGCCCCTGTGTGTGGGGACACCTGGGGGAGCATCCTCTCAAAGGTGAAGGGGAGGAGCAATTGGGGGAAGAACTCTGAGAGTGGGGACTGGGAGGGGTCAGTTTTGGGGATATAAATACATATAATAATTAATTTATAAAAAAGTCTGCATGTACACGAATGAATAGATGTCAGGAGAGGGGGAAAGGAGAATTTCTTATAGAGAAGAGTATGTTTTTCAAATATTTGACTTTAGAATCTTGATTAGATTCCCCTCAACTTATTTTGAATTTAAAATATTGCAGTAAGAAACAGTCTAAGCAAATATTTATTTCTATCATGGGCTTAAGAATGTGACTGGCTTTGGGATAGCCATATTTCCTTGTCTTAAAAGCTACTTTCAAAGTCGACAAGATTTGCTCCACAAGTAAAGTAGTTTGCAGGCAAGCTTGTGGACCCGAGTTCAAGCCTGTAGCATTGCCTTGAAAGGTAGATGTGATGGCGCATGTCCATAGAGCCTAGAGTTTACCATCCAACCAACCTAGCTTGCGGATGAGCTCCACCTTCAATGAGAGAACATGTCACAAACAAACAAACAAACAAACAAACAAACCCCAAACAACCACTGGAGAGCGACGGAGGACCTCAGACATTGAGCTCTAACTTCCACATGTATGTTCATAAAACTGTGCACCACAGACACATGTATATAATTAACACATACACACACTTTTATATGCACAACTGAAAGCACAAGTTGTGTGCCCATTTAGATTAAAAATTATGAATATTAAACCAAGAGAGAGTCAGAATCTCTAAGTGTTTATAGTCATATTTTCCTTTCTAACACAGAAGGACAGCATAACCTTTACCATCTGTGATAGAATAATGCAGAATGGCACCAGTGTGATAAGATGAGATAAAAGGAACACAGGAGATAAATTCACACGTGTAGAAGTTAACAGAGGAAAACTTGAGTATCAGTTCTTCAGCCCCTGAGGCTTCTTTATTTTAGCTTGGACATGTGAGGGAGCGAGGGGAGGTATTTGAGGGACAGACTATGTTTAGTCTGTGTATTTGTATATTAGAAGATGTGTAATAGATATAGAATTGTTGTTTTACATCTGTCTATCTATCTATCTATCTATCTATCTATCTATCTATCTATCTATCTATCTATCTACCTACCTACCTACCTATCTACCTATCTATAGGCATGTGAATATCTCTACACATAAACACATTTGGTTATAATACCCTGGTCAATACTCTGAGACAGGTTTGCTCCACCTTAGAGAAGGAAAACGAAATCCAGAGGAGTTAGGTTCTATTTAGAGCCTTGTGGTTTTCTGGCTGTAAAGCTGTGATCAAAACACGTGGTTCTAAGGGATGGGAGATGGCTCGGTGGTCAAGAGTATGTTCTGTTCTTGCAGAGGGCCTGGGCTCATTTGCCTGTGTGGATCTGGGCAGCTTTGTTACTTCAACTTCAGCAGGAGATGAACATTTCAATATGGTCCTCTGGCCTCTGTGGACACCTGCTCTCGTGTGCACAAATCCCCCCCATACATACACATAATTTATAAAATTAACAAATTAAAAAAAACAGGCTCTCTGCATCTAAATTGGTATCCCGTTTTCTGTATTTTGTCTTGTCACTGATTTGGCTATTTAATTACAAAATCCTCGCTCTGTTTAGTGCTCTGATCCCCCTGAGCACTACTTTCATGCAGGGTTGCGCCAAAGAAATATTAGAAGTTTAAAAAAAACCTCATTCAGACTGTGGCTTAGGGAATTCTGCCAAATTTCTGCAAAGTGCTTTTCAATAATTCACAATCCCTTAAACACGGAAACCTGCCGCCTAAATATAGCATGAGAAAATGTGCTCCTGTGCTTAGTTAAGCCAAAAAGCTGTGTGTTTAAATACATTAAAGCTCTCTTTCTCCTTATAGAAATGCATCCAATGTCATTCTCTTGTTTGTACAGACTGCTTTCAAAAGAACCCTTATTGAAATATTGAGGTGCCTGGTATGGCATCCTATGGGCTTGTAGTGTGTAGGCTTCAAATTTGCTGTTTCAGCAAAACACCTCTTTTCTTCAGTTGTACGAGCTAGGGTAAGACTGTTAGAATCTCTGTCAAAGACTTGGAGGGCCGAATGGGTCCAATGTCCATTGGGACAGAGTCAATAACACTGGAAGATTGACTTTTTTTTTTTTGGCCCTCAGGGGACATAGATTCCCCAGTTGAACTCCAAGTGTTCAGAGAAGCTATAACACTCTAGGGAGACATGGGTTCTCAGGACCTCCACATGGATAGGCTGACATGGCAGAGGGGATCTTAGCAGATCTGGTCCCTAAGCTCAGGCTCCCTGCTGAGAAGGGGTCTAAGGAGAAAGCCCAGACCTGTTATTGTTTCAAGTGTTCAATCAGACAGAAATCTATGTGTGTGACCCCAGAGTCTTTCGACCTCACAGTAGCCCTTCCTTGTCTATATTTCTCTATTTCTTTCTGATAAGCAGGACATAAAGTAGCCTTTGACTCCTTTGTGAGAAATCTCCATTTGGCTGCTCATTTTGCAGGGGCAAAGAGTCTCTTTGGCTGTCTCTCTACAGTAGAAGTGATCGGACTTCCCGCTCTATACCCCTCCCTCATGGTGCATTTCATACTTGAATCTGTGCTTCTGGTACTTCATGGTGAACCATGGTACTTCTGCAGGGTACTTCAAGCTACCCTAGTTCAGCCTTTGTTGCTATTTCAAACACTTTTTATTCCTTTCAGAAATATTTCCCATTTACTTCTTTGCTCTTTCATTCCATTGCCATCTCCTTCTCCCCCAGTAAGTTGTAAGTACCATGGAAGAGGGGGTTGCTTTACTTACTCTTGTATCCTTGGTACTTAATCCAATGCACAGCCCGTGTTCAGTTTTATATACCATTATAGTTGAGAGAATGACTGCCTGAATTAACTCTTGAATGAATTAACTCTATCCTACCTATAATGTCTTTTTGTCAATCTACCGCTGAATCCTCTTGAACCAGACCTAGCAATACATATGCTAGCCATCCATTAATGCAATGTTAGGCAGGCTGATTTTGATGTAAGCATGGTGTGTGGATGAGTAAACTGAACATTACTTGATTGAAATGGTTATCTCTCCAGGCTTTTAATACACACACACACACACACACACACACACACACACACACACACACACACACACACACTCACACACACACACACAATCTCTTTTATTAAAGCAGTTAATTTAACGGCAGTAACCAGGTAAGTAGGTCATTACTTTTATGAAGGCATGCTTGTTTTATTTGACAGAAAGCCAATACAAGTTGAAGATGACAGAGGCAGCCTCAGGACGCACTTGAACCCTGAATCAGTCTCTGCCCATTCTCATTTACATCATTTACTTGCTTTCCTTAAGCACATAATTTTTTAAGAGTGGCTTTTTAAATGGAACTTTTCCCCTTATGAATTAATTATAAATACAGATTAGAATTAAACCATTTTTTTTCCTGCCTGGTCTTTAGCCTTTGCATTTGCATAACACTAAAGCATATCTAGTATAGTCATCAGAAGGAGACACAATGTCACCTTCTGATGTGGGACATGCATTTACCTTCTATGGGCTGAGCTACCTAAAGAGAAGGATGTTCTTTTTGCCCTTAAGTTAAGGGTTTTAACTTTTTTGAAAGGAGAGAACACTCAATTGTGCACCGAAAATTTGGGTATTGTAGACTGAATGCTTGTGTTCCTTCAAAGTTCTGAAGTTGAAATGCTGTTACCCAAAGATAAGTATTAGGAGGTAGGCTTTGGGGAGGCAATGCAGTCATAAAGGTATACCCTTCATGAATAAAGCCAACCTACTTATCACAGAGACATCAGGCACCAATTCTACCCAGACGCCAGATGTGAAGTATGTTTGTTGTTTAAACTACGAAGTCTATGGCATCTTTGCTATAGTAGCCTTTAGTGACCAAAACAGTAATATACACACAGATAATTCATTTGTTCAACGTACATTTATTACATTGGAAAACACTGCAGACAACACAATGGTTTACATTCAAGAGAGACTTCCAATAGAAGAGAAACTTCAGGCATGTAGGTAGATATGCTATAATATGATGAATATCCAAATAATTGAACAAATACATAACAGCATATTGGGAAGGTAGAGGAAAAACACTCTTCAGGGTTTCCTGTATTCTGGAAAATGTGCCATGCTCTTGAGATATCTATATTTGAAAGATGCTACATGTGGGTAAACTCTTGGAAATGCCCCAGATCACAGTGTTCCAGTCCACTCTGTTGCACCTCATCATGGGTTAATGTTTCCCGAGGTAGCCTTGGGACCCACCCTGGGAATAAGCACCCTGACATTAACACCGCCCATCAGATTGCTTTCCATCTTGGACGGACCTCTTCTCCAGCTTACTACGCACTCTCAATAGCTCTGGACACCAAGGAATAAGGCAGCGGTTCTCAATCTTGGTTGTTCAAAATTGCCTAGAGAATTTGAGCACAGACTGATGCTTGGATCCCTGTCGAGGGTCTTTCTCCATGGTGCTGAGCCAGAGCTTGAACATGAGGACTCTTACAATCTTCTCAAGCAATTCTAATATATAACCATGAGACAGAAACGACACAAATGGTGGAGAATGTATGTAAGGAGGCAAAGGGATTTCATTGCTCTTCCTGTGTGCCTTTCCCAAAGCTTGGGGAACTAAGCTGATAAAAATGAGATTGACAGGTAAATGCACATACACATTTTATCTGATGACACTATTTTCAAAATTTTACCCATTTAGAGGTCTTTAGGGAAAAAGAAGTGAAAAAACCCTCAAGAAGTGGGTAGACTCAGGATAGTATATACCATCGTAAGCAAAAGCAATAAATGGTGGAGAAATAATTAGAGAAAGACAATGAGAGTGTAGGCTTAGTGGTGGCAAACTGAAGAGCTGTAAGTGTATCGGGAGCTGACGCTAGGCAGGTGGTCTCTAGATATGCTTATTCATGTTTACCCATCATGTTTTTCATGCAGCAACAAGATGTACCTTTCACTCCTGCTGGGGACATCGTCATAAAAGGAATTTAGCACTCCAGCTGAGGAATTCTTCCTGTGTCTGATTTCCTTTAACTTTCTAGCTCAAAAGAACTCACAGGACACCGTGGTATACTTGATGTGGCATATTCTGATCATATTCACCTCTCTCCATATGTTACTATACTCCAAAAATTCTTCCTTATACTCCTAAAATGTCTTTCTTTTAAGAAACTGGACAAAGTCATATTCCAACCATATCAGGTTTATAATATGTGTATCGAGTAAACTTACAGAGACTTTATCCTGCTCTGTGAGCACAGACACAGGTGATGGACAGGCATGCTGAATCGGAATCTCTTAAAATCAAATCCATGACTGCTCCTTCATGGAGTCCACAGTTCTGTATACTTCCTAGTAATTCCGATTTTGGGGTTCCAAGCAAACCACTGAAGATTTGCATATTTACATCCGGTATCGTATTATCCAATTTTCTAAGTGGGGGTATTAAATAGTGCAGACCAATTGCCTGCAATAAATTACTTAAAGAAATTGTAGTCATGCTGGAAAAGTGAGTGAGACATAGATTAAACCAGAGGGCTGTCTCTCTTAGATGTTCCAGTAGCTAAGTATAGACTTGAGTTAATATGTCCTTCGTGAAAAATATAATGGTTGTTTCTCACTTTGATCTTTCTCTAATGTACTTAGGGAGGCAGAACTCACCCGAGTTAACCCTATGAAATTGCCGAGCCATTAAGCATATTCATGTCAAGAATGGTTCACAAGAACCCTCTTGTGCTGGCTAGTTTTATGTCAATGTGATACAAGCTAGAGCCGTTTGGGAAGGAGGAACCTTAGTGGAGAAAATATCCCTACAAAATTGGTCTGTGTATAATAAGCCTGTGGTGCATTTTCTTGATTGGTGGTGGATGTGGGAAGGTCCAGTTCACTGCGCAGTGCCATCAATGGGCTAGCAGTCCTAGGTGCTATGAAGAAAGTTGGCTCAGCAATCTATGAAAAGCACTCTAATAAACAGCACACCTCCATGGCCTCTGCATTTGCTCCTGCTTCCTGCTTCTGGTCCTGTTTGAGTTCCTGCCCTGAGTTCCCTTAGCAAGGAAGCATGACCTGGAAGTTATAAGCTAAAGTAAACCCTTCCCTTCCCCAGTTATTTGTAGTGATAGTGTTTTGATTGTTTCTTGTTTGTTTTGTTGTCATTGTTTTTTTTAACCACATCACTAGAAACCCTAACTAGGACAATGGCTAAAATTCATTTCTGTGATGAAGCTATGTTTGCCTCTAAAGCTCCATTGCCACTTATTTTGACTCTACTGATTTTGCTTATGATATTTTTAATAACACTTCCAGAATTCAGTCAACTCATCCTGTTTGCAAAGCAGCAGCTGGTTTCCACCCTACATTCCTGTCAGACCCCATCAGGACTTAGGAAACAGAAGAATATTAGAAAGGGTTACTGAAGGAAATCATGCCAAAAGAATGAAGAGAAAGAAGACATTTCAGAAGATAAGAGAAGCCAGGACAAGGCCAAGGAGATGGGAAATTAAGGGAGATGGTTGGGAATCACATGCTGTTTATTTTGAACTCAATGTAAAGCGCGTATTGCAGGATGCTAGGACCTAAAGGGTCAGAGGGGAAGACAAAAAGAGAGCATTGATAAAACCTCTCTCCCACTAAAACTCTGTTTTTGATGAGCCCTAACCTTGGGCTCTGACCATGACCCATTTAGTCCACTGCTAATAAAAATCCTGCGTTGTTGTTCAGCAGAAACCTCTCATCCTTGGCATTCCACCCTCACTGATCTGCCTTCAGCAAGATGCTGTGGAGTCTGTCTCCCAATGATCCCTCTCCCTTTGATGGTTCCTCTTAATTTCCCATCCGTTAACCCTACCCAGATACTTTATAAATCTCCAGCTGTCCTTACTGCCTGTGAATTGAGTCTGATCTCTCTGCCTTTCACTACAGCCCCCATCCCAGCAGATTCGCCCCAAAACACAGCCTTTCCTTGCTACCTTTGAGTGTCATGGATACTTTCACTCAACAACATAGCCCAATTCCAGCCTCCTGCTTTATGCAGTCCGATGCCATAGGCACAGCAGTGTGTCCTGCTGTGGGATTCTCCAAAGGCTGTTGACTGAGAGGACCAGAAAAGACACATAGAAGAAACCATTATTTGACCTGAGACTTAGTGTGGCATAGGACTGTTAGGTCAGAAGACAAAAACATGGAAGAATTCGCTCTCCTAGGTGAAAGGGACCATACTGAGCAGAGCTGTCTGGGTGTTCTAGTAACACATGCCTTTTAATATGCTAATGAATTGTTTGGCCTGAAACTAAAACCATCTAAACTTCACCTTCAGTAACCTCTGCAGGAGCTCATCATCCTTATGTCTCTGACAGCACTTAACTTTCTAATTTTGTATTCCTCATTTATGTAAATATATTATCCCTTTAGGCATAGTGTTCTCGAAAGGCAGGGAATTTGTCTGTTTTATCTTTGTATCCCCCAAGAAGGGTAAGAGTGGCCCTGTAAGCATAGTACATAGGCCTTCTCTCAGCCTGCTGAGCACACAAGAGATTTATTTATTATCATCTAGGCGGCCTCATTTCTTCCCTCGCTCCCTCCCTCTCTCCCTCCCTCCCTCTCTCTCTACCTCCCTCCCTCCCTTCCTCCCTCCCTCCCTCCCTCCCTCCCTCCCTCCCTCCCTCCCTCCCTCCCTCCCTCTTTCTCTTTTTCTCTTTTTCTCTTTCTCTTTCTCTTTCTCTTTCTCTTTCTCTTTCTCTTTCTCTTTCTCTTTCTCTTTCTCTTTCTCTTTCTCTTTCTCTTTCTCTTTCTCTTTCTCTCTCTCTCTCTCTCTTTCTTTCTTTCTTTCTTTCTTTGTTTATTTCTAAAAAACCATTTTAGTTACTTTATTTTGTGTGTGTGTGTGTGTGTGTGTGTGTGTGCACATGCATGTTGCACCTCATGAGTGTGGTGGTCAGAGGCCATTCTCTCCTATTATGTAGGATCTGGGGGATTATACTCATGTTACCAGGCTTGACATACAATGCCTTTATCCACCGAGGCATCTCATTGAACCAGGTAACTCCTTGGACTTCCATGTCAGTGTTGGGTTTTGGAGGACAGAAAAGAAATATTCTACTAGGAGCTAGGAGATCCAAGTGCTAACCAAGAACTGCAACACTGAATGTACATTCCCACAGCTGTAGAATTAGTGCAATAAAATCGTGATTCCAAATTCTTTCACTGATATGAATTAATTTTGGCTTACTAGTCCACTAATTTTTGAATTCTACCTATAAGATAGGCATGGTTTGTTTTTCTATTATTTACAGTAGCCAGACTGTCTGATCAACTTGGGTGTAGACTGAAAGTTGATATAAAGGGTCTACTGAAATCGCTGGAGATAGTTTTTATTGGCTAGAATAGATAAAAAACAAAACAAAACAAAAACCTAAAACCATTCACTGAAAATGCTGTTAGGACTCTGGGACTTGATGACCATAATTTAAGACCCATGAACTCAATAGTCCCTCTTAGCCATTATCTGTATTTTTGCGCTTCTGTGTGCAATGATTCTATTGTAAAAATAGGAAAACCATGTCCTGCAGATAAATCTCTGAGCAGTCTAAAATATTATGACATCTTTATGCGCATTCATGTGAACAAAATCAACATAATTGGCTGGCAAATACTTCGTGCCCTCATACAATACTGCCTGAGACACAGACTTCTCAGATGGCAGGGCCGCCAAGAGTGGGAATCTCTGTGCCCCGATAAGAGTCTGAACTGTGCAAACCCTGCTGAGGAAGACGAGGTAGAAGACATTTTTCAAAGAGGTTTTTCTTTACCTCTCTAAGGTTTTAAATGAGCTGGCTAGACAGAGAAGTGTTCTAGCTCATTTAGGATTCCCTCCCAGCCTTTTCGCGAGCACCAGGCTTCTTTTCATGCAGGTCAGTATGCTCTGTATTTGAATAACCCTTGAGAGGGAAACTGAACGCGCTTCCTTTTGTGACAGGCAGCTCCACTCCTGTGGGAAGACAAGTGGAGCAAATTGGGTTACACTGTGGATCGCATCACAGTGTCGGTGGAGGTGGTTCGTTTTTAGCTTCATTAACTTCTTAGAAAGGGCGAACGTCAAGGGCCACAAGTCTCTCCCGAGCACATCCAGTCTCTTGAGCATTTTAACCTTAGTCTTGACAAAGGAACCCGTCTTTACCAATTTGCCTCCAAGTAGATGACGGATGGATGCTATGTCCCCTAGGAAGGCAGAAGCAAGAACAACAATAACATACTTTTATATTTATCGAGTGCTATTACATATTTTTGGTATTACTGGATCTTTTTCCAACCTGACAAGACTAATTGGCATTCTTTTTTTCCCTAAATTAAGAGCTTTAAGCCGCGGGATTGATTGTCTCGCTGAAGGTCACTAGGTAATTAGAGGAGTCAGGATGGAATTTAGACGCTAGCATTAGCCTCTCTAGGGTTCATCTTCAAATTCTGTTTGCACACCTTCAAGGACAAGGAGGAATCCTGTGAGTGACACGCAGATGCCCACTGCGCATGGTGCCCTCCCTCAGTAAACATTGGATTGAAACAAACTGCGCCAAAATAAAAACAGGCTGACAAGAGAACAAATATAACATTGGCCCAGTCTTTCAATGAAGCAACTCATACTAGCAAAGGCAGCAGGCAGGCAAAAGTCACCGATGGGGTAGTGTTTATTTTGCAATGGCAAATGGCCCATATAAAAGTTAGTTAGGCTTAATAGCATAGAAATGCAAAGAGAAAGCAATAGGAGAGAAGCAAATTCTATCAAAGTGGCAAAGATTCGTGAGGCAGTTTTGCTGTAGGTAAAGAAAAATAAAGTTCTAATAGTTGCGTGTGGGTCTCTAACCTGTTGCAGCTTGCTATGGAGTGATTTGTGTTTCGGAGTATATGTATGTGTGTGAGAGTGTGTATGCATTTGGGAGTGTGTGTGTGTGTGTGTGTGATTGAGTATGTGTGAATTTATATGTCTGAGTGTGTGTATGTGAATATTAATGTCTGCGAGTGAGTATGAGTGTGTCTGCAAGTATCTGCATGAGTGTGTATGGGTGTAAATAAGTATGTGTATGAGTGTGTATAAGCTATGGATATACTTCTATACTGCTTTTTTATTCTAGGTATATTATGCTAGATAGTTAGTCTCTGACAGTAAATATAATCCTGTCCTTGCCTTGGCCCAGCAAGGGAGAGGAATGAATAAGCAATTATGGTAATGTAATCATCTGTTGAAGGGTGCACAGTATATTTTACTACTTTTATAACAGTGGTATATACGTCTGTGTAGGAACTATGAAAAATGCTGAAAGCGTGTATATCAAAGTTTAATGATGCTTGCCTCATCTTTACATCGTTTCATTTCCCCAAGATGTTCTGTGTCTTTCAAATGCTTCAATAATTAATGGGGATACTGGGTGAGGAATACTAGGTCATGAATTCATGAACTTGCATTAGCAATGAAAATCATTGGATTCATGAGATCATAAAAACAAGGCCAAAAATAAAACATGTAAATTGAATGAAAAAGCAATTACAAAAACAAACTAGGATTGGTGGCAGAATATTAAAACCTTCACTGTACCCATCATGCTTTGGACAACCCTGTGTATGCACATCTGAAATCTGAAGGACCTCTTCCTCGTCCCGTCCGGTCCGTAAGTTTTCCTTATCACCTGTGTGTTTGTGTACTAGTTGGTATTCTTATATAAAGGTTCCCAGTGGAGTTGTTTCTGGGACAGGAAGTCAACTGTGAATCTAGGGTCCCTTTCCTTGGCTCCTACCTCTGCCTAAGAATAAACACGATATTTGAGGTCCTTGGCCAATAACTCAATCTGTTGGATGAGTATTGTCAGACACATGTCCATGTCCACCTAAAGGCTTTCTTGGACCTTGTTGACTCTAGAGAGTTAAAAACTGTTTAAAAAAATAGGATCTATCTATGTATCCCAATTAGATCTGGAACTTCTGACCCTCCAGTTCTGCGTGCTGGGACTATATGCAGGTATCACCACTCCCCCCTACTAATAGGGATTTTCTTTTTAGCTTTATCTGGAGGACCCTGGGGTGTGGCTTACCACAGCTCCCACTCCAGGCCACTTCTCTACTGAGTCATGGGTTCTCCATTTAGTCTAGTTATTTCCCTCAGCAGCTCCCCCAACATCTTATTTAAAGCAGAGTTTGTGTGGGAGGCTTCATAGAAAGTTAATATTTATAGCAATTGGTGAATATTTTTGACAAAGTATAATAATTACACGGTTGTATGATTCTATGTATTCTTTTTAGAAGGGGACACATTATAATCATTTAGCTCACAAAACAAAAGTAACTTTCTTTATGTTTTAATATTTATATAATCTCATGACCTGTGTTGCTCCAAGTAGTTTAGATTTTACTACTTATACTACTTATGTCTAGATAGCTCATTTTGAGTTCTTATAAATTTCTGACAGAGATGCTATTACATTTTTATTTTAATTTAATTAGCTTTAACTGATGCACAAATCATGAAATTCCCTGGTAGTTCTTTAACTCAAAGAATGGCTTTTTTTTCCTCTTTGGGAGATATTAGTAGTTTGTTTCAACTTAATTTTAAAATGATCTGAAAGGCTGGGGCGATGGCTCAGGTGTTAGGAGTCATACTGCTCTTGCAGAGGAACCAAGTTCAGTCCCAAGCACCCCTGTCAGGTGGTTCACAACCACCTGTAATGTGAGCTCCATTGAAATTCAGAGCCCTCTTCTGGCCTCTGTGGGCAACTGCACTCATGTGCACTATGCCCCACCCTCTCTCCTCCCATGTGCACACGTAATTAAAAAATAAAAATTGAACCTTTAGTATTCACTGATAAGTGGATATTAGCCCCAAACCTAGGATACCCAAGATATAAGATATAATTTGCTAAACACATGAAACTCAAGAAGAATGAAGACTGAAGTGTGGACACTATGCCCCTCCTTAGATTTGGGAACAAAACACCCATGGAAGGAGTTACAGAGACGGAGTTTGGAGCTGAGATGAAAGGATGGACCATGTAGAGACTGCCATATCCAGGGATCCACCCCATAATCAGCATCCAAACGCTGACACCATTGCATACACTAGCAAGATTTTATTGAAAGGACGCAGATGTAGCTGTCTCTTGTGAGACTATGCCGGGGCCCAGCAAACACAGAAGTGGATGCTCACAGTCAGCTAATGGATGGATCATAGGGCTCCCAATGGAGGAGCTAGAGAAAGTAGCCAAGGAGCTAAAGGGATCTGCAACCCTATAGGTGGAACAACATTATGAGCTAACCAGTACCCCGGAGCTCTTGACTCTAGCTGCATATATATTAAAAGATGGCCTAGTCGGCCATCACTGGAAAGAGAGGCCCATTGGACTTGCAAACTTTATATGCCCCAGTACAGGGGAACGCCAGGGCCAAAAAGGGGGAGTGGGTGGGCAGGGGAGTGGGGGTGGGTGGGTATGGGGGACTTTTGGTATAGCATTGGAAATGTAAATGAGTTAAATACCTAATAAAAAATGGAAAAAAAAATTGAACCTTTAAAAGAAAGTGAAGAAGAGGAGGTAATGTTCTGGGGAAATTCTTCTAAGACAATGCCCTCTCAACATCACTGTAGCACCAAGTGAGTCTGGAAGCCCTTTGATCTTTCCCTTACTCCCCCCACCCCATCCCAATACTCAATAGGCTAAGGCAGGAAGACTGTGATTTTCAAGCAATACGGAATACACAGTGACTTTGCTGTCTACCTAGATTGTGTGGCAAGACCCTGTCTCAAACCAAGAAAAATCTATGAAAGTATATCAATATAGTTATATATCATTTACTTCTCGGATGGATAGATTCATGTTTGGCTCGAATGTCAAAATTCTCCATAAATTTGTTCACAGATCAGTGGAAAGAGAGGCCCATTAGTTGTGCAAACTTTATATGCCTCAGTACAGGGGAACGACAGGGCCAAGAAGTGGGAGTGTGTGGGTGGGGGAGTGGGTGGGGGAGCGTGTGGGGGACTTTTGGGATAGCATTGGAAATGTAAATGAAATAAATACCCAATAAAAAAAAAGAAAAAAATTTGTTCAGTGTGCAATGCCTTTAGTTTCAGACTGAATAGGTTGTGGGTAACAATAATTATTGAATTTGACAACATAAAACAGTAATGGTGCATTCACGTTTGGTGAAACTCACTTGTTTGCACAAAATAACAGATCTTTGATTCTTTGAGTTACTTATTCTAGAAAGATCAATGAAAATCTGTTCACTGTGGAATACTCCATTGTTAGAAGGTTTGTGCTAAGTGGGGTCATATTTGCATGAGAGATAGAAGATCAGCTCAATGTATGCATGGCACTTGTGAAACCCGGCAAGATTTAAACATCTAAATTTTCATCTTGACACTAACACAGGCCTGAAGAATTTTCATATGAGTCATTTGTAGTCACAGAACAAACATTATATCCTCAATTTTATTATCAATAATTATTTTCTCTTTAAGTATTAGTCTTTTCTTAGAAGGTTTCTTCTTCTTTCTTACTTTTGCATAATTTATGAGTATTTCATCCCTACAGTTTCCTACTATGCCTGCTTAAATTATTAAGCAGATGAAATAGAAGTGTTTCAAATCTTTCTCTGCTAGAGACCTGGTTGGTTTTTTGTGTTAAGAACAAGGGAATATCCTAGCTTTCATATGTAGTACAGAGGATACACATTCCCCTCTACACACCAAACACAAGCCTAGGTTTATTGTCTCCTTCTCAGGCAGCAACTTCCTCCTTGAGTGACAAGAGCTATGTCCTGTATCCACCCCCAGGGCAGCTGTGTTGAGAAAGCCTGCCCTGTTGCTGTGCCTGAGACTCCTGACACCACTGATTGTTACCTTGACCCGATCCACCTTTCTCTATTCAGATAAGAATTAGCCCAGCTGGCAGAAAAATGGTGTGGGCAAAGGCATCCTTCTGGTACTTGTTTGTAGACGACCTTCTTAGGTCTTTTCAGATGATCCTGTTTTAGCAACACTTTGCTATGCTTAGTGAATCGCTTCATTTTAGGCACAGCTTTTCTCTGTGAAGGCTAGACATGGCACATAATTGCATTCCCATTGTCCTTTGCAGACAAATCTACATCACACCTCAGGTACCATCTGTCTGCAGCACAAGACTGAATCAGAAGTTCTGTGGACCCTGTAGATACCTGTTATGGACAGGAGAAACAGTTACACTAGCTCTCTAAAACACAGTGGCAGATGCTTTCAGTCTCCATATCCTGTGCCCGCAGTGCCAACTGCTGGAAGCTTTGGGCATGTGCTCACTCACAGTAGACAGAGCCATCCTCTGTGGACATGTCCTTGGCATTGTGTTGAAAGTCTTGGAGTCGTGCCCAATCATAGCAGGCAGTGCTATTCCCAGTAGACCAAGTCTACAACATCATTTCAGTTCTATAGCCCTCAGCATGTCCCAGGGCCCGATTGTCTGAATGTTCTAGAAGCAAAGGAATATCCTCTTGGTTTTTGAAAAAATTTTCAATTTTGACATATATTGAAACTGACATAAAATTTATAAGAATATACAAGAAATGTTTACGTACTCTTGTTTTAGATAAAAGTGTTCTTATACAGTCATTGCTTTTTATTATTTATTTTTGAAGAGTTCTTCTGGAAATAATTTTACACTCACATGGAAGTTGAAGAAATAGAACCTGTGCTGCCCCAGTAGTCACTGACATGGAAAGGTTGGAAAACAAAGTCCTTGCATACTCTTTCCAGCTTCCCCCAGTGACAACTTACAAAACCATGGCACAGTCATGAAACCTGGGACTGTAGTTTTGGTGTAGACCAAACTATGCCAAACTACCCATTGAGCTGAAGACCTTGTGTAGAGCTCATTAGTATTTACACACACATTTTAATGGATAGTTCCTAAAACAGTTTCTTTTCTATCAAAATATGTGTCAGAATACCAATGACCCCCATCTTCAGATACATAAGGCATCAGTGGGTTGAGGCATGGGGGCAGAAGAGTTGGGCCATGTACCAGTCAATCCATGATGTCCAGGTGCCTCTCAGTCCCAGTCGCATCCTCATGTCTGGCTTCCATGTGATGCTGCTAATGTAGGTGTATAACAGAAGAAGAAAGATGGCAAGAAACCCAAATGGAACCAGATCCCCATTCTGTCATTTATTCCTCCAGCTGGGGACAGAACTAAGGACATTCCAGCTTTGAGCCAAAGACAAGGATCAGAACCGCTCATTTTTTCAGGTCTCTGTCTCTCAAACTGCATGAACAGTTCTGATCTTTTGTCCTTATAATTCATTATCATATATGAATTTTTTAGTATATGCCTGCTACTATATATGTAGTTATTAAGGTATGTGACTAACTCTATATACCCAAGTCCAGAACTTATATGATTATGCTTCCAAAGTACTTAAGAGGAATAGAAAATCTGTGCCTGGTGGAACATGCCTTAATCTCCACACGTGAGAGGAAGGGGTTAGAGGATCGGGAATTCTGAGTCATCAAGTTCAGCCTGGGCTTTATGAGACTCTGTCTCAAAATAAAAATACTTTAGAGAAATAGTAATCATCTAGTTGTGATGAGAAGGCATCCTAGTCAGTGTTCTTTTGCTGTGAGGAGACACCATGACCATGACAATGCTTATAAAAGAAAGCATTTAATTGAGGCTGGCTTTCAGTGCCAGAGGTTTACTCCTTTTTTTATTTTTTAATCATGATGGAAGCATGGTACCATGCAGGTAGATACAGAGGTAGCTAAGAGTTCTACATTTAGATCCACTGGCAGGAGGAAGAGCAAGACTCTGGGCTTGGCTTGAACATTTGAAACCTCAGAGCCTACCCTCAGTGTAATACTTCCTCTAACAAGGCTATGGCTACTAATTCTGTCAAATAATACTGTTCCCTGGTGACCAAGCATGGGCCTATGGAAGCCATTCTTATTCAAACCACTAGAAAAGAATTAGAATTTACCAGAACTTTGTTGGGAAAAAAACAAAACAAAAAACAACCTCTTTTTTTTTGTTGTTTGTTTTTTTGTTTTTCAAGACAGGGTTTCTCTGTGCAGCCCTGGCTGTCCTGGAACTCACTTTGTAGACCAGGCTGGCCTCGAACTCAGAAATCCGCCTGCCCCTGTCTCCCAAGTGCTGGGATTAAAGGCATGCGCCACGACACCCAGCTAGCCAACCTCTTTATATCCTCATTTTGGAATAGGAAATAGGCATTTTTTCCCCTTCCTGAAAATGTGTAGCAGAATCATGAATGAATTTTTGAAGATGTGAACACCTCTACCCTACAGCAGGTTGGGGCTCCTACTTCTATTTCTTGGGACTGGGAGACATTTGTGCAATAATCCACTTACTATAAGGAATTTGTGTTGCACCGGGTATGCTAAAGAAGAATAAGAAGCAGCAGGTCAAAGCTTTAACAGCTTCATCTGACAAGATTCAGATAAAACAGGGGATGAGATCATCCACTATTGCCAGATAAGAATCTAGAAACTGACTTGTAAGGCTTTTCTGTGAGTTGCCTGTGATACTTAAAGAAAAACGCTGATGGCTTGAGGAAGTGATCGCTGTGTGCTCCCCAGGGCAGGTGCTGATCTGGCAGAATAGACATTCGGGCCTGAGACATGAAGCCCTCCCTTTTAACGTTTTTAAAACTTGAAATATCATAAAACTCTATCTTAAATGAAGTTCCTGCTATCCTTCTACTATTCCTAAAATGAATTACCCCAGCTCTGATAGAATCTTATGAAGTGGGAGGGGGGAGTCTTAAAGTTTTATCCTTGTGTGTCTCACTCCTGTTTTAGTGTCTATTCAGCTCATAGAATGCCAACTACTTATGGTTAAAAACAATCACTGCCTCAGAGCCTCCCAATCCAGAAATGGTGCACCAAACTTCTTATAACAGAGCAGGGGCCTCAGGGTTTTCTGAATCTCAATTCCTTTTCCTTGGAGATTGTCTTTCCAGAGTCCTTTATTTGTAAAACCTTAAGCCATCTTCTAACTTGTTTAATTGGTGGTTTATCGTTGACTTCTGAATGGCTTTGCTGTGGTATTTGATCTATTTGCCTCCTTTTAGCTTGCCCCCTCTCTTGGACTTCCCTGTCTCTCATTCCTGCTCGGCAAGTGCTTTACCACCAAGCTCTGAACCCAGCCCAGAATGATGTAATTTTGGCATCATCTTATCTTCACTATGTTCTAGTCCATGTTTAGGTTACTGTTCTTGATAAGCAACTGATGCTCTACCTGATAAGTTGGGACTCAATCAACACTTGAGTGGTGCCAAGCCTTCTATGAGGATGGTAATAGTCTCTATCTTAAATGAAAGTACAGTGTGGTGCTTACTGTCACTGACGAAGAATCATTCCAAGTGTTTTATATGATTGAGAAACTAACACTGGTTTTTAAATTTATTTTTAAGACTATAATTTAATTGTGGCATGTCTTCATTTTCTTTTTCCCCTCTAAGCCCTCTCATATAGTACTCCCCACTATCCTTTAAATTCATCTTTTCACTAATTGTTATTACATGTATGTATGTGTGTATGCATGTATGTATGCATGTATGTATGTATGTGAATACACATGTGTATTTTTAAATATAATCTCTTCAGGCTGTATAAAGCTTCTTGTATATGATAACCCAAGGTATCTAGCAGCTACCCCATGAGCCAGCAGCATCTGAAAGGGAATGTATTACAATTCCTTTCATGTGGAGATTGACTCTCTAGAGTTCTTGACTTCTAAAACCTCAGAGCTTTTGTGATTTGCTTCACCTAGGAAGGCAATTTGTAGTCAGTTTCTGAACCATTATCCAACCTGTTTAAGCTCAATTCAGCACTCTTTTACCAAGTGTTCCTCCTCTGAGGTACTCCTGTGCATTCCTTTCTTTATCATACTGCACTGGTCTTCACATTCGTTGTACACAGGGAGATGAATGTATAGGACATATGTTAAGAAGGTTAGATAGTAAGACACGGGATAGTTTCCAGAAGGCTAACCTCTAAAGACTCACTTGTGAATTAAGGTTTTGGAGGTTTGAGAAGGTTCCTATCAATTTTGGCACCAGAGCAGTCTACTAAAATCAGTACACATCACATGTGAAGTTGCGCATATTTGCATGATGAAGTAAAAATGTTATAAATCTAAGAGGAATATAAAGCTAAAAATAAACAAATGTTATAATTTCCTATGTCAGCTGAGTGATGGAAGAAAAACAGGAGCATAGGGGGATGGATCATCTGAGAGGGAGGGCAAGAAGGTGGGGGAGGGAATCAAATTTCATCAGAACAGCGGAGAAGCAGTGCTCACCAGCAGTCAGGACAGAGCAAGTTCAGGCCATTGGCAACTGTAACATGAATAACCAAGCCTTTTAAGTTGTTCCTCAAACTGGTTTGTGTAAAGAAATTATCTTGTGCATTGTATGGATGCCTCACCTGTCAATTAATAAGCCTCTGGCCTATGGCTTAGGCAGGAAATAGAGGTGGGACATCAGAAGGAGAGAGAATTCTGGGAGATAAGAAGGCAAAGAGAGGAGAAAGATACCATGGGTTAGGAGTCAAGAATGCTTGGCCTGGAGGGCTGGCCAATTGAAGTTAAGAGCAGCAGCCCAGATGAAACATAGTAAGCAATAACTAGGGGTCATCGATAGGAAATTGAGTTTGTTTGTTTGTTTATTTATTTATTTTTATTGGATATTTTATTTATTTACATTTCAAATGTTATCCCTTTTCCTTGTTTTACCTCTGCACAGCCCTATTCTATCTTTCCTCCCCCTGTTTCTATGAAGGTACTCCCTCACCTACACACCCACTCACTCCCACCTCACTGCCCTAGCATTCCCCTACACTGGGGCATTAAGCCTTCATAGGTCCAAGGGCCTCTCCTCCCATTGATGCCAGATAAGGCCATCCTCTACTACATTTGCAGCTGGAGCTATGGGTCCCTCCATGTGTATACTTTGTTTGGTGATTCAGTCCCTGGGAGCTTGGGGGGGGGTTCTGGTTGGTTGATATTGTTGTTTCTCCTATGAGGTTGCAAACCCCTTCAGCTCCTTCAGCCAACCATTGGATTGAGGATGGGAAACCCAATGGAGGAGTTAGGGAAAGGACTGAAGGAATAGATTTTAATAGCATATCTGCCCAGCTTTAATGCTAATAAAGGCTTATTATAAATATGAATATCATGTCTGTCTTTTATCCTGAACCTGAATGATCAAAGGCAAGCTAAAAGCCTCAGATTGAGATTAAATATTTTCTACAATAGGTTGAGGAAGAGATAAAGTCACATCTTCACTTTTAGTTAACTTTTTATTTTTATCAGTAACACTCTCTAAAATGTATTTAGATAATATGACTTAATTTCACCCGTGTAAGTTCAGAGAATTAGTCTTAGTAGGCCTAGCTGGCAGACTTATTCTCCTCATGGGTTTAAAAAGGGCATATGGATATCTGAAGAATATCTTGGCCCTAATACTACCTCCAGAATGCAGCACAGGGTCTGATAGGGCAACTGTTGACAGTGACTTATGCTATGTGACATAGTGATGCTATGGCCCCTGTGCAGAGTGGTTTGTCTGCAGGGGGAAGTGAGGCCAGGAGCTTCTGGCTGTCACTTCTGGAGCCCGAGGACTATTTATAGTTTGCCACTAGATGTCTAACCACTGTAGAGTTCCCTTCCATCCATGCAGATGGCTATATTGTAAGTTTTTTTTCCTTTGGTGTCAATTATGGTTAAACTCTACAGAGGTTGCTACTTGTATAGTATCCTCTCATTTCTTTTAGTTTTAGTATATACTCTCTTCTCTGTGCTGGATACAGCACCAACATTTGATAAATGAAAGACTCTTAAGTGGCTTGTCATCACACCAACACCTTCAGTTCATTTCTCTTGGGCCAACTTTGAGAGAGGAAAGGACTTAATTCAACCATGGGGGTGGGCTGCTATTTTTCATGCTCCGACAGAGGCTCTAGTTATCCCAATGGCTTCCTGGAATGTTCATATGAAAACTTAGAAACAGATTGTTTTTGGTTTAAACCAATTTGTCTAACACTGGTTTAGCTAAACTTTGACCTCCTCCGGGAACTCCTAGATTCAGGCAGGCATCCTCTTTACTCCTATGCCTTTGAGATTTCATAATTCCAACATGTAGGGCAGACATCTGCTTTTGGACAATACAGAGTAATAGAGACCAGATAAATCTTCCTGACTGAAACATTTTTTAATGCAGACAAAATATGAAATAATTGTTTTCAGATTTCAGATATTAGACAGCACAAGGCATTGATCCCTAAGAGAAGGCAATTGAATAAATATGAGTTGTCTTCTCTCCCCAGCTTTCTTCCTCAGAAGAGATTTCAGCCCAGAGTCCAGGAGAGGGAAATCGAATAAACAGATAACAGTTAATTCCTAGATGCTATATAACCAGGTTTTAAAAGTTTCCAGGTGGAGTTTTATGCTAGGCAGATTTTCATGAAGAATCTAGATTCTACCATGTCTACACCTTTCTCCTGGGAGAAGGTGACACTCTCCCATTGTTTTGTCTAACATTGATGCAGTGTGACACATTTGATGATCAGAGGATCTATTCTTTACCCTCTGGCTTAGATAGATTGGGCTCCAGGGATCACTGTTCATGCCTTAGTTCAAAACAAATGAGACTGCTTGACAAGAGTTTCTGCTCCCACAGCAGGCCTTGTCTTTAGAAAGTATAAATCTCAACTAAAAATGTGGGACCCTAGAACCAGAGACTGTATACTTTTGGTCTTCGATGAGGCCTGATATATGTCCTAGTATTACGTGCCCCGCAAATGATTTCATTGGTACTATGATGGTATTTGCTCTCCTTATGACAGATCTATGCTAATCAAAGCAACACCTTTATTATGCTTTCCTACAGATTATTATCACTTCTTTATTTTTATTAATAATAGCTAAGGTATATGGAGACCTTTCTGTGAGCCAAGTTCATTTATCTTACCCAATAGTATGGTAGGAAGATTCATTATTATTGAATTGTACAGATTATGGCATAAGGCCAAATGGGTAATAATCATCAATGGAAACCCGAGTTCAAGTCAGTCTGAGTGGTTGTTACACACCCTGTTGCTTCCTCTGTTTATGTTCCTTGTTTATTGTATTGATCAATATTTTTTCCGCTTAAGTCAATTAGGACAACATAATAATGGAAGACACTTGGAGCATGGATATGATTTTTCTTAATATACAGACTCAAAATTTTGTCCTTGGAATTTCTAATTCTTAGATAATTATTACTAAAATTGGATTTGTTTTCCTTGGGTGAGTTGTCAGTTAAATGCTATTAAAACTCCAATTAGAATATGTGTGAGTAACTACTTTAGCAACTAATTCAATACAAGATAATCTTTCTTTTTTTCTCCAAGAAAATGTTCACTGCCAGTAAACATGTTTTTAGCTAATAGATTTAAAATTAAACTCACTATAAATGGTATTTTATTGCTATGAAGGAATACTGAAGTTTTATCAGGAAGGAATGTTTATAAGCAAATGGATGTGAATAATTCCCTGTTTTAATAGATGGGAGGAAGATAAAAATTTATTTTTATTTGTGTTCATGTTTGTGTGCACATGAGTGCAGGCACACGCACACATACAGGTACCTGGAGAGACTGGATGAAGGTACAGATGACCTCTAGCTGGAGTAACAATCAATTGTGAAATGCTGATATGTGTGCTGGGAACTGAAAGTGGGTCCTGGGGAAGAACAGCAAGTGCTCTTACCTGCGGTGCCATCTCTCCATCCTTTAGAAGGAACTTTTTGTGGAATTATAGGGCAGAGAAAGAGGATTCAAAGCTGAAATATGCTAATAAAGTATGGCTTGAAAGTAGAGTTTGCAACCAATCAGTAAATTCAATGGAGAATAGAGTTTACTTTTTGGTAATGATGTTTGTAAATACCACTTCAATGAGCAAACCTAGAATCTTTATTAATCAAAGAGAGAAGTGGGGAGGCTTAGGTTAGAAAGAGTGGGAAATGCACTAGTCGGGCTAGTGGCTGGATGGAAAGCACTTGTACTTTTGGTAAGAAGCTAGCAATTTCTCTACCTCATTTCAATTTCAGAAGGAAATGAGGCAATAAAACACCCTGAGTATTCTTAAACCCATAAAATCTTACATGGTGTTTTGTATATTTTGTCTGAGATTATTGATAAAGCGTTTGCCTTGCAACATAAGTACTTGAGTTCAACCACTTAAAAATCAGGGCACTGCAGAGTGCCAGTGTTGCACCATCACAGAAGGGGCAGAGATGGGAGGTCCTTGTGGCTTTATGAACAGACAGTGTAGCCAATCAGTGAATCAGTGAGCTCAAACTTCAGTGAGCGAACCTATCTCACAAAACAAGGTGGAGAAGAGTGATTGAGGAAGATATGGAATGTTGGCCTCTGGCCTCCACATGCACATATGGCTACAGGAACACACACACACACACACACACAGATGCAATAGGACATCAGCACTTTCGTATTACTAGGCAAAAAACAAGTATTAGATCTACCACTGCTAAAACAAAACAGATAGAAGGTTGCAATCTCATGAGTTTTCTTACTAGCAGACTCCTTTTGAAGATTCATGTACATATGAAATTCATATACATAAAACTGGGTATCTTTTTTGTCATCAGGGTTTAAAACTGTTACTATTATTAAATACATTTGTTAATGTCATTTTTAAAATGTTGCAGCCCACGGTGAAAAGTCAGACATACTTAAGGGATGCACGGTGATCAGTGAAGCCCCTGCTCAGCCCAGATTCAGGCCAGTGGTCTCTTCAAAAGTTTGCATGTGTCTTTTACATAAATATCTTATGCTATTTTCATTTATTCATTTTTACACAATGAAAGTGTGATATATGCATCGCTATAATGTAGGCATTGTTGACTGTAGACCTTACAGGAATTGTGGGATCTTGCACATTGTCTCTATTAAATAACAAGGATGAATATCAGATAGAGTCACTTCTAGTTATGGTGTAAATAAAAACAAACATACAGACAAAAACAAAGATATCACTAAGATATTACCACAGTAGGGGAATTAGAGATGAAAATGTAAAACTCAACAACAGTTGATACTTTGAAGGAGTGAGGAAAACAAGTAAAAATGCACAGGACACAACTCAAGAAATGGAAAGGGAAAGAAAGGAACCATGTTGCTTCAAGAGAATGGTGATGAAGAATTCTAGTTAAAACAGAATGATAATGATAGAGAAGAGGCTGTTGAAGGGGAAAATTGGCATCACTAAAGTGACTACAAATTGGCTTTGGAGTTTGCACTGCCTCTTAGTAAACCATGTGGGTTAAAGGGTGCATCTAAGTCTACCATGCACAAAGGGATGCTTGTGGGGCCTGTGATACCATGGGTGAAACACGAAGTACCTAGCACATAGTAAGCTGTGACTGACCCAAAGATGAAGATGTAGAAGATTAAAGGAGCATTGATTGGTAGTTAATTCAGGGATGTGCAACTGGTCAATATGCAAGAACAAATATCAGTGGAGTGCTGAGCCTGAAGTGGAACGTCTATATCACATCCCTTCTTCCTGAGCCTCAGGGATCACTGTGGAAAAGAAGGCACAGACAGGGACTGACTATAAGGAGAGGTGGATATGTTCAAAACACATTGTATTAAAATGTTCAAGAATTACTAAAAATAGAAAACCTTGTATATTTGTTTATTAAAAAACATGAAAGACAGAATCAATATTACATTTTTGTTATGATACCAAAGAGTTTTAAACTTGTGGCTACAGAAAGGAGGAAAAGTCAAGTAGATAAATAGATCCAGAAATCAAGAGAGGGATGATCAAGTAGGCTCAAAGCATAGTAGATTGAAGCAGTGTGACAGAACAAAAACTGGATAGAAAAAGAATTTTACTTTTGGAACAAATGGAAAAGTCATATTTGGGGCCATTCAGCGTGGTGTCTTGTATTTATAACTTGTCATAAACACACATTTGATTCTCATGCTATTCTGATATTTTATTCAAAAGAATATCATCCAAAAAAATCTTAAATGTCCTTAGTAATATGGGAACTATATTATAAATCTTATAGAGTACCCAAAACTCTCAAGTAAAAGAAAATGTTAGTGTTTATAGTCTGGTTTAAGCTGTCTGGAAGACTCAATAAATCAGAATCCATTATTCCCTGGTGTGGCATAGAAGGAAATCTTTATTATAGCCTCGTGGTATATTTATTGCGTAGTTAAGGCCACTCTCAAGAGGAACTGGAACTGAGTAAGGCTGGAAAGACTGTGTACTTCAATGAAGAGGAGTAAAATTAAGAGATGGATCTTAGTTCTTTTTCAGGGAGTGCTCAATCTCGTGTTGTCCGGGAAGCTAGAACACCACAGACAAATGATATTGATGCCATAAAAATCATTCCGTTTTTCTTGCCTCTCCAGTTTCTTCTGAAATGCTTTTAATTTTAAACAGAACAAGATTTCTTTTCCAGTTTCTAGCATTTTTAAGTCACGTATGCATGATGAAATGGTTATAGGTGAGAAGAGAAAGAACGAAACTACAAAGAATCGAATGGAAGAAAGAAAGATGGAAGATAGGACTAAGGGAGAGGGGAAGAAGCATTCAGAAACAATAGAAAAAGGACCAGCTCCTGAAGTAAATGCTTATCTCCAGTTCCCGGCGTTTGATATATTCCCTGAAAACCTTTTCTCCAATCAGATAAGAATGCTTACTGTTCCTTTATATATTCAGAGTACATGAGCACATTCAAGTCTCTGAGAAAGAATCAATCTGACTTTGTTTAACTTGACATTTCCCAAATCTGTGTGCTCATGTTCCCTTGGGTAATAACCACTAATAGCCACAGTAATTTTATTCCTATAACATACACTTTAGGAAAAATGAGACATTGCACATTTATTTGCACATGCTGTTGAAATTTACTTTCTCCCTCTACACACATTTTCTTTGACTGCTATTGTAATGTATCAAGTATATTCCATGTCACTATATACAGTCAAAAGGCCTTTTCCACCAAATACTTTCCCATTAAATATATATACTTATAATCTCTAGGATATAAATCTACAGTACTTGAATATATGATTTGATCAACAAAAGATATAAAATTAGCTGAGCTATTAGCAGACCTGTCTTTTGGAGAGACTTTTGGTAGAAAAATTTCTCCTAAAGACATCATGCTTCAGTCCTAAAAGTTTGTGAATATTTACCTTATGTAAGGAGTTTGTGATGTGGGTAGCTATGGATGCTGAGAGAGATCATGTTGGATTGTCCAGGTAGGATAACCTAATCACTTTGGTCTTTGACTGTGGAGAATATTTACTGGTGTAGGCAGCCATAGAAGTGTTCAAGGATTTGGCCCAACATTCAGATTTAAAGATGAGAGAAGAGTCTCATAAACCAAGGAGTATAGGCCTCCTCTAGGAGCTAGAGAAGACAAGGGAGCAGGTCTCCCCCAGAAAAGACTACATCCTTTCTGACAACTCAGATTAATCTCAGTGACATCTCTTCCAGACTTCTGTCCTATAAACAGAAGGGCAACACATTTACAATGTGTTCCTCACCATTTTGAAGGAGTACATAATAACAGCCATAGAAAGATAAGCAAGAATGCAGAAGAATGACGATAATGATGATGATGATGGTGGTGGTGGTGGTGGTGGTGGTGCCTGTGGTGATAGAGAAGAAGAAGAAGAAGAAGAAGAAGAAGAAGAAGAAGAAGAAGAAGAAGAAGAAGGAGGAGGAGGAGGAGGAGAAGGAGAAGGAGAAGGAGAAGGAGAAGGAGAAGGAGAAGAAGAAGAAGAAGAAGAAGAAGAAGAAGAAGAAGAAGAAGAAGAAGAAGAAAGGAGGATGAGGAAGAAGAAGAAAGGAGGAGGATGAAGAAGAAGAAGAAGAAGGAGGAGGAGGAGGAGGAGGAGAAGGAGAAGGAGAAAAAGAAGGAGAAGAAGAAGAAGAAGAAGAAGAAGAAGAAAGGATGAAGAAGAAGAAGAAGAAGAAGAAGGGAGGATGAGGAAGAAGAAGAAAGGATGAAGAAGAAGAAGAAGAAGAAGAAGAAGAAGAAAGGAGGATGAAGAAGAAGAAGAAAAAAGAAGAAAAGGAGCTAGGACTATAGATCAGTGATTGAGCATTTGCCAGCATGTTCAAGGCTCTGTACTCAATCTCCAGCACCATAAAAAGCAGCTTTTTCTGAGTCTATCCATCTCTGTATGTACATCCACTTAGAGTATTTTCCACCTTTATAACATAGGAAGGATTTTTTTTTTTTAGTCAAGTTCAAGTATTTACTGGTCTCTTCTCAGTATTCTGTGTATACTTTCCAAAGACCTATCTCAATATTAGGAACACCAATTAATCTTCATTCATTCATTCATTCATTCATTCATTCATTCATTCATTCATCCACTTTACCTCCCAATATCAGCACCTCCCAGTATTCTCTCACATGGATTCTCCCCTCATTCCCTCCTCCCCTCCTCCTCTGAGTAGGGGAAGCATCTGTGGGTCCTGTGCCTCCACCTTCCCAAGGCTCATCAAGTCACTGCAGAACTAGGCTAATCCTTTCCTACTGAGGCCAGAGAAGGAGCACAGCTAGGGAAACACATCCATAGGCAGGTGACAGATTCAGGGACAGCCCTCACCTCAGTTGGAGGACTGGGCATGCATGAGCAGGGGGCCTAGGTTTAACCCAAACTTTCTCTTTAGTTGGTGGTTCATTCTCCAGGTGATCCCAGGCATCCAGGTTAGTTGACTGTTGGTCTTTCTGTAGACTCCATGTCCCTTTTGGCTCCTTACTCCTTCCCCCAACAAAAGATTCCCCAAGCTCCATCTAATGTTAAGCTTTGGTTCTCTGTATCTGTTTCCACTGGCTGCTGGGTAAAGCCTCTCAAATGACAGCTATGGTAGGCTCCTGTCTACAAGCATAACAATATTACTAATAGTTTTAGTGATTGGTGGGGTAGGTCTCAATTTTGGCCACTAATTGGTTGGCCATTCCTTCCATCTCTGCTCTCCTTGTCCCAGCATGTAGTGTTGGCAGGACAATGCTATAGTTGTGCTTCTAGTTGAGACTCCTGACAGTGCGAGATATGGATCCTGAAATGGTTACTTCCTATACCCAGGCAGGGCTCCCAGAGGAGGGATAAGGACAGCAACCCACAGCAAAATTTTCAACACATAGGAAGGATTTTGCATACATCTCTGTCCATGCACTCACACACTCTGCCCCTATACCAGAAGGTTTATGTGCTATGTTTAAGAATCAGCACTGTTGCCTTATCATTGTCAGCCAGTGGGTGTACAGATGACTATGGTGTGTGTGTGTGTGTGTGTGTGTGTGCGCCACTGGGAGCTCCTTACAGAGTAGTCTGGACATTCAGCAAGTGCTCTGCTCTCTGCTGTTCATCTTCTCTCTGACCAACTGCTGGCAGTCATTTATCTTTTCTGTCCCACGGTGTTGGCTTTCCCAGATATCACATATTTGGAATCACCCAGTATGGAGCCTTTCAGATAGCTGCTTTCTCTTTTGATATGTATTTTTCTGGTCAAGCCACCTTGGAATATATATTATTAAAGTATTATTAACATATGACAAAAAAGAATACAGAAGGATAGAATAGAAAGTATTTGCATTGAGAAGCCCCTATGAGAAAAAAAGCTCTTTCCAAAATTACTGTCTGGCAATGTGGTTCAGAACTCCACAGTACTTGAGAAGATTGCTGGCTCATGATGTGTGTATGTGATTCAAGAAGACTGTCTGAGGCTCATGTTAATCATACAACCCATGCCATTCCATTTTGAGATTTGAACAGAGAAAGTTGCAAAGGACTATTTCTTCCACCACAAACATCATCTCTGTTTAGCTGTAAGCAAGATGCCAAGTTGAGGTCTACCAAAGAGTCTGCTGGGCTGTGTTAAATGACCTCCTAATGGCTTCTGTTATAAGATCAGTGTGTGAAAATAAGCAAATTGAGGTGCTGTCTTTCCATATAGCCATCCACTGTTCATTATTATTCTTAGGTATTGATCCTGATTAGGGAATGAACACACAGCTTTTTTCTTCTTGAATAGTATCCATCTGCTTTCTTTTCTTAGTCCTGTCAGTTAAGAGTGGATTGATTCAGCAGTCAATAAGCCAGGTGGACCAATCAGAAGAACTAGGTGGACAGTTTTGATTTTGTGCCCAGTAAGCAGCACTGCTTGCCAGTATTTCCTGACCAACCCTCCTTGCCTCTGTTGGCGACACCAGCAAGCCTGCTATCATAGTCTATTAGGTGCATGCTAGATACAGTCCATGTAATCTATATAATTACTTCCTGGGCAGTATGTTCAAGTCTCCTCTCACAATGTGAGGGTTGTGAACAGGGTTAGTCTCCTATTGAGAATATAGTTCATTCTGTCTATAAGCATATTCATTTTCCTTGTGTTATCAGGCATAAATATAAAGTGAATATCATAAGCATAGAGGTATTTAGAGTCCAGTATCTTGTAAACTGGTCTCTAACAAGAAATGGGGCTTGAGGTATATACCTCAGGGGTAGAACATGGTCCTCGCATACTTTAGCCTCAGAGTTTGATCCTAATTTCACAATTAATATACCAGTACTAATAACAACAATAGTAATAATGATTTGTATCTAATGAAATAAGGAGACATTAAAACCTAGAGACTTTTAAGGAAGAATATCAGTTGCTTATGTAAAATATATGACTACCACAACACTGGTAATTTTAAAGCTTCGAGGCAGAGTATCATGGGTTAGAGCATCTAGGTCAAATCTGTAAATGAAAAATGAAGACATTTAGACATAAGACTTACTCACCAGGTGTATTTATTCTAACTACACAACTTACAAAAAAACAACTTAAATCATAAGGAGGATATTGTCAAAAGATAACTTTCACAAGACAGATTGGTTTAGAGGTTGCCATTGTATATATTGAATTTGTCTGGAGGTAAGAGTTGTAACAAGGTTAAATTAGGAAGACCAAGGGGGTGGGGTGTGTCTCGTTGCACTCTCTTTCTTATGGCACACGCTGTCCCTAAGACAGACTACTTAATAAATTGATCCAATAGAAAGTGAAAGTTAAAGTTGTTGAGATGGTGTGGCAGTTAAGAGCACTGGCTGTACTTACAGGGGACCCAAGTTCAATTCCCAGCACAAACATCTTCCCAGGAGTTCATGTTCTGTGGAATGCACATTTGGCAATAATAAGGCAGAGATACCATTTTAATTTCACAGCATTGCAATGCAGCGAACCAGCTCTAGAGGCATTTATTTTGGTAAGAGTTTATTTTTTTCTAACATGAGATTCCTCTTTAGATTTCTGACTGTTACCTGGTGTGCGACTACTAATTTAATTTGAACATGGTTTACGTTTATAATTTTTTAAAATATTTTTTATTACGTATTTTCCTCAATTACACTTCCAACGCTATCCCAAAAGTCCCCCATACCCTCCCCCCACTTCCCTACCCACTCATTTCCATTTTTTTTGGCCCTGGCATTCCCCTGTACTGGGGCATATAAAGTTTGCATGTCCAATGGGCCTCTCTTTCCAGTGATGGCCGACTAGGCCATCTTTTGATACATATGCAGCTAGAGTCAAGAGCTCCGGGGTACTGGTTAGTTCATAATGTTGCACCTACAGGGTTGCAGATCTCTTTAGCTCCTTGGATACTTTCTCTAGCTCCTCCATTGGGGGCCCTGTGATCCATCCAATAGTTGACTATGAGCATCCACTTATGTGTTTGCTAGGCCCTGGCTGAGTCTCACAAGAGACAGCTATATCAGGGTCCTTTCAGCAAACGCTTGCTAGTGTGTCCACACTTTGGTCTTCGTTCTTCTTCAGTTTCATGTGTTTTACAAAAATTTCTTTTATATCTCGGGTATACTAAGTTTCTGGGCTAATATCCATTTATCAGTGAGTACATATCATTTGAGTTCTTTTGTGATTGTGTTACCTCGCTCAGGATGGTGCCCTCCAGGTCCAACCATTTGCCTAGAAATTTCATAAATTCATTCTTTTTAATAGCTGAGTAGTACTCCATTGTGTATTTTCTGTATCCATTCCTCTGTTGAGGGGCATCTGGGTTCTTTCCAGCTTCTGGCTATTATAAATAAGGCTGCTATGAACATAGTGGAGCATATGTCCTTTTTACCGGTTGGGACATCTTCTGGATATATGCCCAGGAGAGGTATTGCGGGATCCTCTGGTAGTACTATGTCCAATTTTCTGAGGAACCGCCAGACTGATTTCCAGAGTGGTTGTACAAGCCTGCAATCCCACCAACAATGGAGGAGTGTTCCTCTTTCTCCACATCCTCACCAGCATCTGCTGTCACCTGAATTTTTGATCTTAGCCATTCTGACTGGTGTGAGGTGGAATCTCAGGGTTGTTTTGATTTGCATTTCCCTGATGATTAAGGATGTTGAACATTTTTTCAGGTGCTTCTCTGCCATTCGGTATTCATCAGGTGAGAATTCTTTGTTTAGCTCTGAGCCCCATTTTTTAATGGGGTTATTTGATTTTCTGGAGTCCACCTTCTTGAGTTCTTTATATATATTGGATATTAGTCCCCTATCTGATTTAGGATAGGTAAAGATCCTTTCCCAATCTGTTGGTGGCCTTTTTGTCTTATTGAAATTTTATAATTTTTACCTGGGATTTTTCCCAATTAACCCCCAATGTCTGCATGCACAATGGGAATACCATAGCCATTTTTTTTTACATAGAAATGGAGGTATAGCTGAGTGGCACTCTCACCTAATCTGTATGAGGTCTTATGTTCCATGTCCAGAATGTATAGATAGACAGATGGATAGATAGATAGATGGATAGATAGATGGGTACATTCATACATATGTACAAACATACATACATATGTACATACATATGTAAATACATAGATATATGCATGGATAAATATGTAGATTGTTGATAGGTAGACAGATACATACATACATACTACATAGAAGACTTTAGAAAAGTAATAAATGTTGAGCATGAATTAGAGAAGACTTTGAACGTTACTATTCTTTGAGAGTGGAGTCTTTTATTTGTTAGCCTAATAGTGTCTAGTAGGGGTATTGTCACTCAATTATAGAGTGTTTCCATTTTAACTTTTAACACTCTCTCTCTCTCTCTCTCTCTCTCTCTCTCTCTCTCTCTCTCTCTCTCTCTCTCTTTCCCTCTCTCTCTCCCTCCCTCCCTCCCCTCCCTCTCTCTGTCTCTGTCTCTCTGTCTCTCATATCACACACACACACAGCTTCTATAGTAGTACGTAGGTTTCCATATGTCCTCTCCAGGCCTCTTCAATGTTATTGATCCTTCCCTGTATTCTATTCCCTAACTACCCTTCTACTCTCTGCCCCAATTTGCTCCTCCTTTTTCCCTTTAAGCCTTTACATTTTCCATCTCCCTTGACTTGAAAGTCACCCCAACTTTCTCCTTTACTTGTTTCCTGACCTTTGCAGTTATTCCAAATGAAACACAAATGTCTGAACATTCAAAGCTAATATCCACAGTTAGATAGAGATAAAACCACCATGTTTGTCTTTCTGCATCTGGATTGTTTCACTCAAGATGATTGTTTCCAGCCCCATCTGTTTATCTGAGAATTTCATCGTTTCGGTTTTTAATGGCCGAATAATATGCCATTGGGTAAATAAACCACATTTTCATTATCCATCCATCAATTAATGGACATCTAGGCTGTGTCCATCTTCTGTCTCTTGTGACATGAGCAGCAAAGACTTCTTCAACTTTTTATTTATCTAGATGTTAAAATCTTAACTAAGAATTCAGAAAGACATCTTTCATGATAGATATACTCATAATCAAATATGTTTTTTGTGTGTGTATGTGTTGTGTACACCTCTGCTTTTATGTATATTCCCATATACAAAACCAAGAGGCCAACATTGGGTACTTTCCTCTATTGCTCCCTACAATATTATTTTGTGACAGGTACTCTTACTAGACCTGAAACTCACTGGTTCATTGAGATTGGCTGGCCTTAGGTTCTTATACTTGCATATAGCTAACTGTTTGCCCATGGAGCCATCTTGCCATCCCCTAATAAAGTTTCAGATGAAGACATTCACCTATGACTCAGTGACCTATATTATTATATAGGTTGTGTGGATGTCTCCCCTAAGGACCTTAAGACACATGGCTCTGCTAAATGGCCATTTACTGTATTGGGCCTCATTCATATCCTTGTCATTGCTGTCATCAGATTCTTCCCAATTAAAACTTGACCAGGAGTATAGAAATTGCCTTTGGAGCCTACTTTGTGATTGAATAATAAACCCACAGGTCTCAGAGAAGTGGGTATTTGGTACAATTACCTATCTATCTATGATAAGAGCCACAAGGGCTTTAGAAACTGGCTCTTTTTATAATGACTTTTGTAAGTGTCTTTCATTTTGTATTATTAGGTTGACTTATTATTGACTAGCCTGATTTATTCTTAACCTATTGAAATTTTTTTAGAAAGAACTGTTGAAAGAAAGGAAGGAAAAAGGAGATAAATAGACACACAGATGAATATGACGCAAGGCTGTACTTTTCAAATATTACAAAGACATGAAGACTAAGCCCACATAATTTACTTCCCTTTCCTCATGTTTGACAAGGAAAGTAAGAATAAGTCAGTGCACCTGTCATCCCAAAAGCTGATCCACACAGCTAGAACCAGAAATCAGACCAGGAAGCAACAAAAGGATCCTGTTTAGGTAGGTGGGTATGATAAGCTTTGAACCATCAGTGATGACATAGTTTCCTCTGCCAGTTCCTAGGGTGGCCAGCTGCTTTTCATTATTGTTGAAATAATACTACAAAAAAAAAGAGTAAGAGTAGAAAAACCCAAATGTGTTGTTGATAAAGGAACAAAATAATGTTCAGACTCAGGGAGGAGTTAACTATTCAATGGAAAATGCTAGAAAGGCAGAAGTGCCAGGTGTGGGACAAACATCCCTATGATGGACTACCAACATTACAGCGATGAGCAGACAGTGGTCTGAGGACAGGAAGTGGGGTGAATTGTGGGGTCTGGGGAAGGGAGGAACTAGGAAGGATGGGTTCCAGGCATCTGTTGCTCCTTAATCAAAGGTAGTGAGAGATTTCGCCAAGACCCTTTCAGATAAGGTTATATGTGTATACACACACCAGACACTCCACTAGAGAAATATCACTGATCACATTTCAAGTTTTATTGTGGCTAGAAGTTTCTCCTGGCTGGTAAGGTGTGGGTGGGAAAGGCTAGACTTGGATTGTCAATATGTCTTAAACACTTAATGAAAAATTACAATAATTCCATTATGTCCTCTGTTCCTTGTCCAAAAGACTGGATGTGATTCAGACTTCTTTATAGGCTTGTGCTAATTGAAATAGACATTTATTGGTTTTCCTTTTCACTTTCAATTTAATTTTTTAAATTTTAATTATAAGCTTATTGAAAATGGAGTCTACATTTATTGATCTTTTACTGCATGCCAGGTCTGGACTAAGCAGTTCATCTCTTGCAAGCCTATTTCAACACTGTAAAAGAAGCAATTGTAAAAAAAAATCATATTTTACAAAGATGAAATGGTTTCTCTTAAGGACACACTGACAATAAACAGCAAAAGCATATGATTTATGAAATGTCTCAGTCCAAAGATCATGCTGTTTTCCTTAGAAAAGATGTCTGGGTCCTGGACGTTTGCTGTGGACTCTAAGGGAGCTCTGGTCTGTCTCTTGTTGTTTACCCGGAAGGTTCTTTGATCTTCCACTCTGTGTTTTGGAGGCAACATGGGAGATACAGTCACTGTGTTTCATGTCATCTTGGGCAAGCTACATCTACAGTGATAAGACAGTGAAGATCCACTGAAGAAGCTCAATTCTTCCCTTGTCAGTGACAGACACACCTCTGTGTTTTCTGATTGTAAGTTCAAATTACTTTTAGGCAAACATGGCAGAATAGCTACATCATAGACCAGACTTAGTCTACATTCTATGGGACCTCTCTGCCCACCTTTCTCTCTGTGCCTTAATACCTAGGGAAGCATGGAACACAATGCCCCATAGACCAGCTCTCCAGAAACTTAGCAGGAGTCTTAGCAGAACCCTCTGTTATAAAGTTCCTGCAAACACTTGCAGCTAACAGAAGTGCTTGGTTTGATGTCAACAGATGTTGTACGTGGAAAGGGTTTGTAAGGTTTATAACTTCAAGAATTTTCCCTAAAACTGACTTGAAATTCTTGCTAAAGCTAACTTAATGTATGGAACAGATCATTCTGAGTAGTGGCTAAATAAAAGACAAAAGCTTTCATTTAGTCAGTTCTGGTGGGTGAATCAATCAGTCAGACAATCAATCAATCAATCAATCAATCAAATGAAAACTGAGGTACATCAGTGAACTGGATTGCTATTGCAAGACTTTTGACACTGAGGTTTTAGCTTTGCAGAGTCTTTTTTTTTTTTTCTCCCAAAATGGATTGAGCTTTGCTCTCAAGGTCTGTAAAAGAACAGTTTCTTCATAGTGGGGATTAATAGTGTTTTTCTGCTTTCATTACACACACACACACACACACACACACACACACACACACACACACACAGAGAGAGAGAGAGAGAGAGAGAGAGAGAGAGAGAGAGAGAGAGAGAGAGAGAGAGAGAGAGAGAGATTGGGCATTGTCCTCTTGTCCCCTATTGCTTTCTACCTGGAGCTAACCAATTCAGTTCAGGTGATCACCCATGTCCTTTCATGTGGATGCTGGGGATTCTAACTCATAACCTCATGCTTGTGCAGTGAGCATGTTACCTACTAAGCCATCTCTCTTACCCCCCTTTTAAAATTCATTCCTCCTCCTCCTCCTTCCTCCTCCTCCTTCCTCCTCCTCCTTCCTCCTCCTCCTTCCTCCTCCTCCTTCCTCCTCCTCCTCCTCCTCCTCCTCCTCCTCCTCCTCCTCCTCCTCCTCCTCCTTCTTCTTCTTCTTCTTCTTTCCTTCGAGACAGGGTTTCTCTGTAGCCCTGACTGTCCTGGAACTCACTTTGTAGACCAGGCTGGCCTTGAACTCAGAAATCCACCTGCCTCTGCCTCCCAAGTGCTGGGATTAAAGGCATGTGCCACTGCCACTTGGCCTATTATTATTATTTTAATGACTCAATTTATATTCTGCTAACTGCTCCTCCTTCCACAATCCCCCCCCCCATTTCCTCTGAGTGGGTGGGGTATCTCACAACCCTGGTGGTTTTAAGTCTCTGTTACGCTAGGTGCTTCCTCTCCCACTGAGGCCAGACAAGGCAGCTCAGTAAGAAGAACCTATCCCATGTATGGGCAACAGCTTTTGGGGATAGCTCCTATTCCAGTTGTTTGGGACCCACATGAAGAGCAAGCTGCATATCTGCTACATATGTGCAGGGAAGCCTAGGTCTAGCCTGTATATGTATGTACTTTGCTTGGTGGCTCAGTCTCTGAGAGCCCTAAGAGTCCAGGTTAGTTGACTCCATTGGTCTTTCTGTGGAATTCCTAGCCCCTTAGGAACCCTGGCCCCTTTTAGTTTTAACCAGATATAACATTCTGGATTGTCATGTCAGGCAGTACTTGGCCAGTCTTCAGTGGTAGAGCCTGCTGTCAGTCTGTCTGTGCTTCTGAATTCTCTTCTTTGTTAGTGGGATTTACTTTTACTATGTGACTGGGTGTGTTAGTTTTTGTTCTTGTGGCTTTGATATAATACTTCACCAATGCAATTTAGGGAGGGAGCAAGAGTTTTTTTGGGCTCACAGTTCCAGAATGGTAGAAGGGAGAAAACATGGCAGATGGCTAAGAAGGCATGATGATGGGGCCATGAACCTGACTGATCACCTTGCATCCATACATGAAGCAGAGAGAGAAGGAGAAGTGGGACTAGGTGACCATTGCCTCAAAGACCTCTCCCTCCTCCAGAGAAGTCACTCTGCAAGTTCTTCTAATAAAAGCATTGTAAACTTCCCAAACAGCACCATTAGCTTGGGGTCAAGTGTTCAAACACAGGAGCCTGATAGAGTATTTCACATTCAACCCAGAACGTCAGGTGTATGGACTTGCTTTTATTTTATCTTATATCTTATTTTGTCTTTAGTTATTACTTTATTGTGTTGTCTTTAAGTTTTGTAAAGCAAACTCTCACTTTGTAGCCCAAGCTGGCTTTGAACTTGCCAGCCTGTTGCATGGGCCTCCAGGAAGAATCAGGGATTATGGGCTTACACAATCATGCCCAGTCTTGTACTTGATTCTTTAAATGTATTTGTGACCCAAGTTGTAGGTTTGGGGGCTGAGGAGATAGCTCAATACCCACATAATAAGTCAGAATTGACTGTGTGTGCTGTAATCCAAGTGCAAAGGACAGAAATAGGCAGGCCTGTGGGGTTCAGTGTCCATACAGTCTAACCTAATCAGTAAGACTTAGGGCCTGGTGAGAGACCCTGCCTCAAAATTGTTGGTGTGAAGAAGCAACACCCAAGGTTGACCTCTGGCTTCTCCAATCATGTGCACAGATATGTACCTATACCTGCACACCCGTATGCATCCACATCCTGCACACATATTGAAAAAAATAACTAAATAAATTTATGTGTTCACCACTTTTGGAAAATCCCTAACAAATATAACCTACTACCACCTCTCCTATACTCAAATTTTACAATTTCTATCATGTAATAAATGCTGTCTTAGTTAGGGTTTTATTGATGTGAACAACAGACACCATGACCAAAGCAACTCTTATAAAGACAATATTTAATTAGGGCTGGCTTACAGGTTCAGAGGTTCAGTCCCTTATCATCAAGGCAGGAACATGGCAGCATCTAGGCAGGCATTGTGCTGGAGAAGCTGAGAGTTCTACATCTTGTTCCAAAGGCAAACAGAAGACTGGATTCTAGGGAGCTAGGTCTAAAAGCCCATGCCCACAGTGACACACTTCATCTACATCTACGCTAACAAGACCACATTTCCTAATAGTGCCACTCCCTGGGCCAAGCATATTCAAAGCACCACAAATGCTAAGCCATTCCAAGAATTTCTATTTTTGTCACTGTTTTTCCTGTTTGAACAGGTGTCTCGGTATTCTTTTCCAATTTTCTAAATATCTTCTTTATGTAATCCAGGTTAGAATTTACCTCATCTGTTACAGTTTTGAGATTTTGCTATGAATTTGATGCTCAAGTTACATAATCAATTACTGAAATCAGTTGACTCATTTGCTGTTGCTTGCTTATTCCTCATGTTGCTTCAGGACTTTCTGTTTTTAAGATGCTGGGTATGCCTTTAGTTGTCTCCTTGAATGTTTAATATACTTATTGTTAAATTTCTATCAAGCTGTTCAATAACATTAATTTTATCTCGAGCAACTCTTATTCCAGTTATTGATTGCAGTGGCTTTCTTAGCATTAGAATTCTTCAAGTGTTTTGTAAATATTGATTTATGAGCCTCTCTCAGTGTTCCACATTTTTCCAAACTGCATAAAAGAAAAAAAGGATGAGGGCAGCTGCAAATTCAGGCAGGCTGTGTTTACTTTGAAAGCATCCATAGTTTGAGAACATCCTTAGAAATCTATTCCTCTCAATAGTTTTGAGGAGTACATCCAACTCATCTTTTGTCTAAGAACCTATGTAGTACTTTTACAATACAAATAGACTAACCACATGTTTACAGAAATAATTTTGCAATAACCACGTTAAAGTAAGTTGCAAAAATCATGTACAAGAAAAATGTACCTGTAAAGGGAAATTAAAGCGTGGAAGTACAACCTTCTGCCTCATGGAAGCATTGGAAGTTTACACTATTTCCTGAAGGAAAAAAAAAGATGAGAGAAGGTAAGTGAGACTATTAACCGGAGCCTGAAACCCCCCCGCACACTGCCCTGAGATGTTATCAGGCAAGAGCAAACACAGCCAGGATATGCCCATTATCATGGTCTAGGAATGAGATCCCCACAGAGAAAAGCTTGACACCAAGAGAAGAAATAAGCAGAAAGAATTAAGAAAAGGATGCTGTAGGGTGTAACATGAAGAGGAATTTACAGCAGATGAGCTTCATTAATTGGTGATATAAAAATTGGAGCAACAACTAATTGACACACAGATAAAATATGCATGTGAGATGCCAACCAACGGTCTCTGGGATATGTAGAAAAGGAAGAGAATCACAGAGGAAAGATAACCAAAGAATGTACAGCCAACTTTCTTCCATGTCTCTAGGCTTTGCCTTGTTTCAACTCTATAGTCAGCTTGTGAGGTACAATAAGTATTGTTTAAGTTCAGAGATAGAAACATAGAGTTAGCATCTTTGTTATACCAAGACGTGCCTCACTCACTGGCATCAGAGTACCTGGGAAGTTGGAGGCATTGCCAAATGTTTCTTTGTCTTGATTTCCTAAAACATATGTGGACATAATACTTGTTCTGATGAAGAATTTGCCATTGGTCCATAATGGAAGAAGACACTTTGCATAGTGCATGAACCTGTTAATATCAAGAACTTTTAAACATTAATTACAGTACTTATAATGGCAACAGTCACTGTCTATTTTAGACGAAGCACTAAACTTTTAAGGTTTCCACCTTAAAAGATAAAAACCCAAAACTTGGGGCTGGAGAAATGGCTCTGTAGTTTAGAGCATAAACTGGGTTTGTAGAGGGCCACAATCCAGTATCCAGCACCGACATCAGGCAGCTCTAAACAACTTTTAATTCTCGCTCCAGGGGATCTGACATCATCTTCTGGCCTCCGTGGGTACTATTCATGTGTACGTGCTTCAGTTGCTCAGTAGATTATATACTTAGCTCATGTGAGATCCTAGACTGGGTTTAATCCATAGAACACGTGAATTAATAATGATTATATAAACATCATGTTTGATATGTGTGAGCACATGGTGCTTTACTCACAGCCTTAGAGGATTAGGTAATGATTGATGCCTCCTAAGTTGTGGATGGGCCTGGTGTTGTTCTTGTGAACCAACCCCCTAATGAATAAAGGAGCCAATCACTGGGCGAGTAGGAGGGACTTCCAGGTTGGACAGAGAAAGAGAGGAGGCAGGAGAGGGTAAGGTCCTTTTGGACAGGTATAGCATGAGGACAAGATGTAATTACAAGTGTCTCCTGGTTTCAATGGCAGATCCATCAGGATCTGCTATTGGAGGATTTAGATTTAATAAGGCTTATAAGATTAGGATTTTAGTTGTTGCATCCAGAGATTGAGTTACTGTCATTTCTGAACTAAGTTTGTGTTGTATTTTCCTTCATGCAGTGGCTCGTCTGGGTTCCAGAAAGGTATGGCAGCAAAGCGTGGGTTTACCCGATGTGCATCACAAAGGCAGTGGGGGATTTGAAGCTTGGGGTTGGCGTGGTAGTGACCGGCCAGTGGGAACCTAGAGAGCTGGGTGGAGATTTTGTGAAGTTCTGAGTCAGAGTCTCCATGAGATAAAAACAGGTTGGCCATTCCCTGCCAGTGCATGGCTGGCCAGGCCACCAGGACAGGGGCACAGTGTGGGAATGAGACAGTTTCTCTCTCTCTCTCTCTCTCTCTCTCTCTCTCTCTCTCTCTATATATATATATATATATATATATATATATATATATATATATATATATATATGTGTGTGTGTGTGTGTGTGTGTGTGTGTGTGTGTGTGTGTATGTGTGTGTGTGTGTGTGTATGTGTGTAAATATATATATATATATATTTATGTTCGTATATATATGTATATATATTTTCCCCGCAACATTACATAAATTAGAATCTTTATATTTTGGTAAATGCCATTTAAAGCTGGACCCAGATGACCTCCAAGGACACATTCCCCTAAACTACTATCAATCTTCTTGTTGGTCTGAATCCTATCAGGATTGTTCTGAGTGTTTGACTCTTAGGATGTGGACATGATGATAATCGCTTGTCTTCAATAGTGCCTGAGAGGTGGATGGCTACAAGTGTATGCTCATCTACAGCATCTTCCCAGCATCATCTACACAGAGGACCAGGGCTTTGTGATATTGACTATCTGTGAATCCATGTATTGAATCGTATCTGAAGCCAATCCTGCTTTGGAACCTTTCACTTCTACAGTTTTCCACTTTTGAAATAATTTTTTTCCTTTCAAATATTAGTTGGATCTTTTGTTAGAATTAAACATTAAAGTCTTATCACAGTAAATATCAAATGGCTTTTTGTTGTAAAAGAATAATTTTGTACCTTAGCATACGAGATATAGGTTAATATCTCCAACACACGAAAAACTGTAAAAATATTTTAGACCTGTGGACAACCTGACAGAGACACAGAGAGCCATAACAGAGACTTCACGGAAAAGGAAACACAGAGCCATTAATGAAATAGGAATGCTTAAGCCCACAAATCCAACCCACTCTGGGCCAAAATACCTTATCCATCAACTCCACCAAAATCTTGATGTTTAGCCAAAAAATGTGAGGAAACAGACAGCTTTACATCTATCTGCCAGGAATACAACCTGGTACAGTACGCATGGAAGGGATTGACATTCCGAGAATCTAGCAAAATTTACATATGCACTTGGCTTTGACTGAGCAACCTAGTTCACTGTTGGATAACAAAGAAGGAAGAAAGGAAAGAAGGAAGAAAAAGGAAAGGAGGAAGGAAGAGTAAAGTAGAGTAGAGGAAAGAGAAAGGAGGAAGAACAAACATATGGATAGAGCTATTGTTCATTGTGTTAAATACAAACAATAATATATTTATATAGCCTACTATCCATTTGAAAAAAGACAATAAGGAATATCTCTCTTTTTAATATGCCTACTATAACAAGTGAAGTAAACCAGACACAAGTTTATATAGAAAACCAACTTCAGAGATAACACATATAACTTATCTCCTCCTTCTCTCCCTCCTTTTTTTTTTTTCCTTCACTGAGAAAGAATGTTTCTATATAGGCTTTGGCTAGCCTGTAACTCGCTATGTAACTCAGGCTAACCTTAAACTCTGGGCAATCTTCCAGCCTCAGGTTCCATGTTTTGGTATGACTGGCATGCAGTTCTAGATCCAGGTATATATAACTTTTTAAATAGAGCATGATTTACATATAAATATATGAAAAAGATTTATGGGCCAAATGTTGAAGTTGAATTTTGCTGAATATGTTTTGGCTATAGAACCCGTAGGTTTTAAAAATAAAAATTACACATCAGTATTAGGTAGAAAAGCAAGTCCTGAAAATCAAAAGTAATATGAATGATTGTCAAGTCATTTGATAAATAGCATAACTTCAGCATCATCTTTTAAATAACTTTAGAACATGTTCCTTACCTAAGGACAACAGAATGTATACATCCCAGGGACAAAATACAAAGAAAGAGAAAAAGCAGTATCAGCCAGTGTGTTTGATTCTGTGTCCTCACGCTGCCATCTTTGCTCCAATAATACAGATTTGTAACTCTGCAGGATAGCTTGAAGTCAGAAATAGTTATATCACCAGCAAAGTCTTTATGGTTTGGGTTACTTGGGATCTTTTGTTTATTATCCATATACAATTTTAAATTATTGCTTTCAGTTTCTGTGAAGAAACATTGTAATTTTGATGGAGGGTGAATCTGTAGGTTGCTTTTGATATGATAGCCATTTTCACAGTATTAATCCCACCAATCCATGCACATGGGAGGTTTCTCCATCTTCTGCTATCTCTGTAGATTTCTTTCGTTGGTATTTTAAGGTTTTCATTGCTTAGGTCTTTCACTTTCTTGGTTATTCCATGGTGCTCTGTTTTATTATTTTATTTTTGTGGCTATTGCCAAAGGGTTTGTTTCTATTATTTCTTTCTCAGTCTTTTCGTCTTTGGTAGAGAAGAAGGCCACTGATTTTTTGGTGTGTTAATTTTGTAAGCTGCCACTTTTCTGTAAGTATTTACTACTCTAGGAGTTACCCACTAGAGTCCTTGGAGGTCCCCCATGAATAGAATCATGCCATCTGCAAATAGGGATCTGTAGACTTCTCTCTTTCCTATTTGTGTCCCTTTTCTTTCCGTCTCTCCTCTAGCTAAAGCTTCAAGCACTATATTGAGTAGGAATTAAGGAGCTCATAGGCCCCATGCCTACTATTACTATTTTTTTGCTAAACAGACAGAGTTTTGCCATCAAACTTTGTGTCTTTCCACCTACAGATTGCTACATCTCTCAAACCACATCAGAGAAGTTGCTTTATGCAGTGGATAATAGCACAGAAACTCACAATTGGTCAAAACACACAGACAAACTTTCTGTGGAGTTGTGAGCCACAAATGGGACACCTATAGCTTACTCCCTCCCATTGAGGTTTTGGGGACTATTTTCGAAGGAGTCAGTATTTCTGAATATTATCTACAGGCAGAAAGTGGTCAAAACAAGAAGTTGGGAAGGACTGCTGTAAAATAATTTCTTCTAGATATGATAGGATTCATGCTAACAACCTCATAGCAGCTATGGTTGCTTGAACTTGGAGAGGGAGACACCTTTAAGCTCCACTCCTAAGCTGTGGAACTATGGACAGTTGAAGGTATCTCAAAGAGGACGAGTGAGTCAGTTTTCTTCAAGGGTGTGGCTCTTGGTAGGTCAACTGTGCTCCAGTGTATGGGCCCATACTCATATAATAATGGGCAGGATAAATTTGGAATCTATGGGTTATTAAAAAAAAACATGAACTGGGAGGGCATTGGATTTGAGGGTAGTTAGGAGAGGACCAGGAGATGAATATGATGAAAATACATTGCACACATGTTGTATGACAAAACTTTTACTGAGGAGATGCTGTATACACTCTACTCACTCCAGATAGGTAACCCATGACAGACCAAATATGGATACCACCAAAGTCCAGCTTGGTGAACCAGTGAGTTTTATTGGTGGTATGTATAGGAACAGGGTCAAACATTTTAAAGGTGGGTTGGTGACCCTATCCCTTTACTGTGGGCCCTGTCTACTGGAGGTGGTCTCTTCAGGTTCTATCTCCCCATTGCTGTGCATTTCAGCTAAGGTCGTCCCCATTAAATCCTTCGAGCCTCTTAGATCGCAGGTCTCTGGAAGACAATTGTAAGATCTGCTCTCAATGTAGTTTAAGTTTGCGTTACCCGGTGGTTAAGGATGTTAAACTTTTTTTTATATATTTACCTATCATTTATATTTTGCCTTTTATTACTGTTAAGTTTAAAATAAAATATAATTACACCATTTCATCCTTCATCTTCTCCTCCATCCCCTGTGTTAATATTGTTACTGAAATTTTCAGGAGCCCCTAAATGGTTGCTAGATGATACAAGGGAAATCAGGGCTCCCTCTTGGGGTTTTTCCATCCCATTCATAAAATAATTTAAAAGCAGACTCAAATAGAAGCTTGGGGACAATTCATTAGAGTTTGAAAGAAAAACCGGAGGACATAGGAAACTATAGACATCAGCAGCTTCCCAGAGAAGAAGAGAGGAGAAGAGAAGGAACAAAAGCCATGTTGTTTGAGTTAATATCATGAAGGTTTGCCAATGACACAGGCAGCCAGATGGCACAGAGGTAAGGCTTTAGAGCAGTGGTTCTCAATCGTTCTAATGCTTTGCCACCCTTTAACACAGTTCCTCATATTGTGGTGACCCCCGAACATAAAATTATTTTGTTGGTACTTCATAACTACAATTTCGCTACTGTTATGAATCATGTGTAAATACCTGATATGTGACCTTCTGGAAGGTTGTTCAACCTCCAAAGGGGTCATGACTCACAGATTGAGAACCACTGCCTTAGAGAAAGAACAAGAAAGCCCAAAGAATCAGGAAAACCATATATAGGTTCTGGCCAGCATCACAGGGGAGACAGAAAAAGGAAAAGAAAAAAGAAAAAGAAAGAAAAAGGAAAAAAGAAAAAAGAAAAAAGAAAAAGTTCTTCCTTTCTGAATTCAGAAAGATGGTCAGACACAATTAACTTCTTAGTGACCTTGTGAGGTTGTAGGTACTGAAATAGGGAGTGTTCTGGGTAGGAAAAGTAAAATATCTCATTAAAAGGATAATTCTTCCACCTGTCTTTTTTTAGCATGGCTCCAGCTGAGCTCACTTTCTTAGGGCAGTTCCTTCTTCATAGGAAATGGGTCTTTGGTCAGGTCAATGACCTGCCCACTGGAATGTTAACGTTATGGACAGGCTAAAGATTCTATTCTCAGACCATGAATTTTCCCTTAATGTCTTTTTTCCCTGTTCTAACAGTATGTACAATATAAAAATAAAATGGGAAATAATGACTGTACTTATAATAACAAAATTGATACTAATGTGTGCAAGTGCTGTATAAGAATAAATTCATTTAGTTCATCCAAACTCAAAAGTTAAGTATAACACTTCTCCTCACTTAACACAGAAGAATTGAAGCTACAAAGAGGCAAGGTTAGCACACCAGTGATGTCCAGGTTGTGTTCTATGTAGTCTAGGTATCCGGATCTTTAGTCACCATGCTGGCACATCTAGATGGGCAGCTGCCTTGGCTAATGACTGAGACGATAAAGTGAAGGTTGCAGGTTTAGTTTTACTAAGGACAGAGAGGGATTCAGATGGATTTTCTAAATGGGGCCTTGCTTGTGTTTGCATTCCCTTCCCCCCAAGTCATGTGCTGAAACCCTAATCCCTAATGTCACCATATGCAGTGATGGGGCTTTGGGAGGTAATCAGACCCTGAGGGCAGAGAGTTCATGTTAGAATTAATGGCTTTATCAAAAGAGACCCAGAGTGCTAGCTGCCTTTCCCTGTACCAGGTGAGGAAGCCAGGAGGAGAGTCCTCATTAGCATCCAAACCTGCTGGATTCTGACATGACTTCAAACTTCCAGATGCATGATGGGTAATTTCTGTTGTCTGTGGTACTTATCAGCCTCTAGTTAAGTCAGTCTGAATGAAGACATCATCTATTGTTATGCTTTGAAAACGAAGTAGCCCTGTGTATCAGTTTTGTTGCTGTGCTAGCATGCAATCACTCACACACACACACACACACACACACACACACACACACACACACACACACACACACACACACACATAACCTATGAGACCAAATAAATCCTCCCTCTCGCTTAAATTGTTCATGTTGGTATTTTACCAGAGTGACAACACATTTCCTACAATACTGTTTTATGTTATGTTTACTTCAGTTTTTCACAGGGACTTTTGTAATTCACCCAATCAATATAGCCCTATGGAAACATGGTGCCAGATACTCCAGGGTCCTGAAGACACAGATGTGAAGCCATGCTAACTTCTTGATGGAAACCAGTAACAGAAAGATTCTTTGGCTGGGAGTATGACTTGGTGGTGGTAGAGCGTTTGTTTATCTGGGTTGGATGCCCAAAACTAAAAAAGAAATAGTGGAGGGGGGGGAGAATGAGAAGAAGAAGAAGAAGAAGGAGGAGAAGAAGAAGAAGAAGAAGAAGAAGAAGAAGAAGAAGAAGAAGAAGAAGAAGAAGAACAACAACAACAACAACAACAACAGCAACAACAAGATGATGATTAAGAAAGAGAAAAAGAAATTAGTTTCAAATTTTAGAAACTATGGCTCGGCTGCATACTTTCCACAATTTAGGTGTTAGCAACAGTCTTAGAGGTGGGGCCTTAAGAAGTGCTTAGATGATGAAGGCTCCTCCCAGGTGAAGGGGATTTAGGTCTTTATAAAAGGAGTAGCTCTTAGTGCCCAGATAATTAGTGCTTGCCCTCCTGTCTCTTTGCCACGTGAGAGACCACCACAGCCCCAAGGCATCAGCTATGAGCTAGAAAGAAGCCCTTGCTGAGAAACTATATGCACAGTGCATTGGTATTAGACTTCCAAGCCTCCGGAGTGGTGAGAGAAATATTTCTGTTTCCATTCTTTATTATGCGTGAGTCTGTGTTCAAACGTTTTGCTACAACAACACAAACAGAGTAGTAGATACGAAGAGATGCCAATTGTGAGGTCAGCGTTGGCTAGGCATGGTAGTGCAGGACTGTAACTGTAGCACTCAGTAGACAGGCAGACAGATCTCAGTGACTATGAGGCCAGCCTTGCTTACATAGTGAGGTCCAAGAGAGCCAGGATCCAGAGCTATGGAGAAAGACTCTCTCTCTCTCCTCTTTCTCTCCCTCTTCCTCCTTCTCTCCCTTTCTCTCCCCTCTTTTTTCTCTCTTCCTCTCTCTCTCTCTACACACACACACACACACACACATATGCATAACAGTAGTGTTTTGCGAGCCCTCGGAGGCAGGGTTATATGCTACATTTGTGGAGATTGTAAAAGTCATGTTTTGGAGAGCAGGGTACATGCATATGCTTGTGCATTTGAAGAGGAGCAGGGGCTGACTTATGTCTTGCATTCTGTTTTGAGCTTGACTCTGGCTTTTGTGTTGTAAGGCATTCTGGGATGGTGGTCAGAGCCTGAAGGTGTATACTGATCTGTATCTACCTCTTGATAGCTGGTGACATCGGGGTGAATTGTTCTGGGGTTTACATAATGGGTTCAAACATCCTACCCTATAGATCTCTCAGGGTTTTCATGAAAGTCAAAATAAAATCTTGCCTATGGCAGACCGGTACAAAATGTAAAGCATGAAACGTCTCCAATTTGTTAATCTATTCCATCTAAAAGAGGGTAGGAGCAGGCTTTTATCATAAGGACCAGGGGTGACTAAGTGACAGAGCCATGCATAAATGATGGATGGAATAGGCTCACTGGAATGTGTCTAGACTTGAGGGAAATATCTGATCATGTATCCCAAAGGATCTCATTTGCAAAATATACTGTCAGTAAGTGTGTGGGCAGAGGTGGAGTTGCGTTACAGAAGCCTGGCTGGAAGATGGAAGATAAAGGATAGAGGCCACGCGTGCAAGGGCAGTCTGGGAGGGTACTATAGGTACGAGCTTCGGAATGGAACTTAATATTGTCATTAGTGTAGATCACAAGGGGGAGAAGAGATGAGAGGCCAGCAACATTTAAAAGAGAATAAGACTAACATTCATAGAGGACTAGGGGTATAGGCTCAGGTTAGAAGTTAGAGTAGGTCTAGTATATGGGTTCAGTCCCCAGTCCTGTCAAAAAAGTATGAAAAACAACACAAGATTTTGGAGACCCTCAAAATGATGAGACGTCTCAAGATTTTATTATTGCATTTTATTACTATTGTAAGTAAATGGGGGAATCCAGAGAAGGTAAACACTTTTCTTCACAGTGAAGCTAACGAATCAAACAAGTTGTCTAACCATTGTTTAAGAACTAGGTACTAAATTCTGTGTTAAGTTCTGGTCCAGCTGATATAGAGGATCTATTCTACTCTGTTTGGATGTTAGGATTTCCACGAGCCAAGAAAAGCAGCTATGTTCGAAGGGACGAAGCATTGGCTAAGGTGCTTAATAATAATGGTCTGTCTGAAGAATCAAGGTAATTTCTCATTTAACAGGAGAATCCAGCCTGGAAAAGCAGTATTGCCAACCCGGGTACTAATGACGTTGTCTATTGGTATTCAAATTCAATATTCACTGAGGGTTTTGGTGAATTAAACAAGAAAAACAAACATAGCAGTAGAGCTTTGCAAAGTCAACTTTCACCTAGCCCCCCAGGATCCTGGGTGGGGAGGTTATTCTATGGCCTTTCCTGAGGCAAACGGTTCCCTCTGTCAGAGCCACTGTCTGAGATGCCCCAAGGCTGTCTCCTCTTTGAGCAGGGCTTTGAGATGTTGCCTTTAATACATGGACTCCTTGGGCAGCCCTGAGGTACCTGGCCTCACTTGAAATCTCCCTGTCATGGCTGGCTTTTGCCTAAAGCTGTGTCTTAGAAAAGGCAGGGGAAGCAGGCAGTCATTTCCCAAGAGGCTCAGTGGAGAGAAATGAACTTGTCCTTCATTACCTAACTTTTCAGGCTCAAGGCTCCTAAAAGGCTTCTCAATTTTCACAGGCAGGGAATCACCAGGAGATCTTGTTAAAATGCACACTCTTGATTTGCCAGCTTTGGTGCCTTGAGGCCCACAGAAGCCTGAATTTCTCACAAGTTCTGCAAAGAGGCTAGGTTGTGTAGCAGGTACCCAGTAATCAAGGTGTCCCAGTAGCTGCTTACCATTAGAATTTGCTCAATTCTTCACTTGCCATCTTCTTGATCTGAAGCTCTCAAAAAAAAAAAAAAAATCAAGGCTGCATTCAAATCCCCAGGGAACTCAGGAGAAACCATGGATCAGGTGGGCCGAAGTAAAGCTCGAGACTTGGCGCTTCTAACAAGAACCTTGCTGTTTCCAGGGGCATTAAAGGAAACACATTGAAGTTTACCTTGAAATACGTGTCCCCAGTGTTTGGAACTAATAATTCTCAGCTGCCAAGAGGTTTCTTTAGCTGTGGACTGAGAACAATACCAAGGCCAGCTGAAGAATATTAGTCTATAAATTAGCAAAGGACAAAGCTCACATGGGCTTTCGCACTACTGGGTGGAGAGAATAGGTTTCCAATTTCTTCTAATTACAACTCTGATTTCATTCTGAAGGAGCAGAGCGAGGACATATGGAGCATCCAACTGAGAGTCATAATGACTGGTACCTGGGATCAAATTGGCACTTGTAGCCGACCCCCATTCCCCAGGGAACAGACACCCCAGCTAGAAGTTGGAGGATACATGTAGCCCCTATTGCCAAAGCTAGGTTGTATTTTGTTTTCAGAAATACTTTCTATGGAAACCCACTAGAAAGTTCTCTTGGCTTCTGCAGGCAGAGATCATTTAAAGTATGAGTGTGTGTGTAAAACTGAGTATACAGTAGCAATATAGAAACAAATGAAATTGCCTCGTAGTAAAAAGAACATCATGGTCTTCGATAGCCTAGATCCTCTGCTTAGATCTCGCTCTCTCTCTCTCTCTCTCTCTCTCTCTCTCTCTCTCACACACACACACACTCATACACTTACCCACACACATACTCACATACACATTCATGAACAGATAGATGTGAACTTGTGTGCACACTCACACATGAAAACACATGGACACACACATATGCACACTGGGTAAACAGGAATGCCATGTTTTATGACAATTATGTGATTGTTGCTGCCCATTCTGAACTACAAATGAACATGGGGAAAACATGGAAGGGTAGTAAATTAAAACCCAGAAGATACCAGTTACAGTCCAGAAACATCCACCCAGTGGTTTTCCCTCTTCTGTCATCATATTAAGGGACCCCTGTGTCTATCATGTACCCCAGCAGCATTGAACCAGAGTGCACAATGACGGTCCCACCTCACATGGGAAGTGAGTTTCTTTTCAGCAGTTCTGTAACAAAAAGAAAAGCTGGGAAGATGCTCAGGCAACGCTCGCTAGAGAAGAATGTTTGGACAGTTGTGTGTGCACACTTAAATAGCCAGCTTTCCAATTCTGTGGTGGCACAGCTCCATGTTGGGAAGTAGCTGCGACTGAAGAATGTTGTTCTCTTGTTTTCCACCCATTCTCATTTTCGGATTGCCACAGACAGACCACCTCTGATTCAAAAACACTGGCTTCACACATTAAAGTTAGAATACAGGATAGACTCGAGTTGCTTAAAGGCAGCTTTGTGTGGGTGTGTGTGTGTGTGTGCATACATACATACATATTGTGTGTGTACATGTGTGTTCGAGTGTAGTTTAAGGTTCAGTTTAAACTTTCCTTTATGCAGAGCATCTTGGTTTTCCTGCTTTATAATTGCCTCTTCCTCTTTGAATTTGGGGCTGTGCGACTGTGCCCGCTATTTGATTAAAAGATCTTAAGTAATGTGGTATGAATATGAAGTATCTTCAGTTGGCTCGTTTGACAGAAAACTTGATCCCCAGGGGATATTGCAAAGTTGCAGAACCTTGCTGAAGAAAGAGGGCCGGTGTGGTGTGGAATCTGAACTTTGATGACAGGGATCGACTGCCTAACTTCTGCTTTCTGACGACAAGCGGTGATAGGACACGGTCACCTCAGGCTCTTTCTGCTGTACTCTATGTGTCAGGGAAGACAGTCTCTGTGCTCAAACTGGAAGCTCACACGAGGCCATTTGTTACTTATCAGTTTGGCATTCAGTCAAACACATGGGAAGTCATACAGGTAATATACGATCTAAGTTTATATCAAAATTTGAAATGATTGGCTCACTCATGAAAAACAACAAAAGTCACAATGTGACATAATAAGAATCAATTGGCTTCTGTCCGTGGATCTGGTCACAGCTCCTAAAACCTTTTTAATGTCTCACATGACGGGGTAGCAATAACATTACAGATTGATGGTAAACATTTTCAACCACATGGGAGTTATGGTAATGAGCTGATACAGAATGGAGAATAGGCTTGGAGGAAATTTCCTATAATTGCAGGTTGGAAGTTCTGGCCTCATGGAACCACCGTAAAAGCCCTAAATGAAGGCGTCTGGAGTTCTTGAATGGGTGAGTGTAACATGTCTGAGGAAGTTGGTATGCTTCACATCTGTGGGACAGTGGTTTTGTGCCCAGGACCCTTTCAGACCTTGACCTCTGGACTTCTCCAGGTGGCTGTTTGTCTATATAATTTGCAATAAATTAGTAATGTCATGTAAGGTGTTTCCCTGAGCCTTGTAAGGTGCTATAGCAAATGATTGGAACTAGAGGTGGGTTGACACCACCAGATTTTGGAGCCACCAGACATTTCTGTGTGTGTGGTCTGAGAACCCCCACTTGTCATCGGGGTCTGATATAAAAGAGCATGTATGACCTGAGCTCTTAACTGGTGGCATCTTCCCTGACTCAGTAGGGCTAGAATCAAGATTAATGTACAGATAAGACATTCAGCTCTGCAGGGAACTGGAGGGCTGCTTCTGCAGAAGAGCCACCTATGTGTCAGAGTGGATTTGGTTGAAGTTTTTCATTTGTTGTTCGTTGTTTTGACCACACTGGTGATTGAACACGGGCTTCATTTGTGGGGCAGCAGTTTGTAAAATAAATACTCAAACTCCTCAAACTACACAGAAGCTTTGCGGGGTATTGTTCAGGTTGCCTAAGTGTTTCACAGAATCCAAATCTGTTAGTCTAAAAACCTCTGGTTACTCCCATGAAGAATTTGAGAAATCAGAAAAGGATGTTTTGTTTGTTTGTTTGTTTTTTGTTTTTTGTTTTTTTTTTTTCCTCGTTGTTTCCCTGACCCTGTGTCCCTGGGGAGCCTACAGAGATGCTGAAGTCCAGTTCAAACCATGACGTTCTCACCTCTGAACTCCGGGGAGTGCATCCATTTCTCTGACTTCTAGTTTCTTCAACTATCAAGAGAAGAAAATAATACCAAGTCCTCTGGGTGGATTTAATTAAAGAACACGTGTGCAAAACTGAACACTATGGTAGGAGGCACTCAGTCCATGCTAATAATGATGGAAATGGTATTGGAAGGGGTTCCAGCTATGGGAGGAACATCTATTGCTCTATGGGAGACATCATGGTCATAATATCTATGGCCTCATTTGGGTAAGAGGGAAATTTAGCCTGGGAATAAAGCCTCAGGAGGCATTTTTCTGAATTTGTTGTAAAATATGTCTCACCTACCACTGTTTTGATCATTTAGGAGCTACTGCCTGGCTATTATGGTATATAACATACCCAACAGATGAAAACCAGCTCAATATAAGAGTAAGAAAGAATAATTGGCACTATTTCTTTCCCTAACACATAAACTATGTGTTTTTGAGGCACATCATTATTAAAGCTATAATTGGGTATTGGCAGGTAGGAACTTGGAGGCTAAGAAATGAATTATAAATGAATGGAAGCCCTGTGGATAATTTCTAGTCTATGGAGTAGTGCGTGCTACTTAGTGGCCTTCAGAGAAACAAATCAATAACCGTTATTTAGAACTCCCCTCTAGCTCTCAGCCGGTTAGGAGTGTTTTCTCTATCAGAGATCCTGTAATTTCATCAATGTGGTATCATTAGCACTCCACAGTTAGCAATTAACCTTTATCCAATAGGCTTAGTTGTAGCTTCAGGGAGAAAAACTGTCAGTCACATGGAATATGCTCAGATTTCAGTGGTGCAGCCAGTCCTCTTTAAGACAGATGAAGCAGCTGTTAAAGTTATAGTTAGAACTAGACTCAGTATTGATTTGTGAGAACCAATTTCCTGTTTTTAAGGCAATTCAAGGGACCAAGGGGATATCTATATCAGCCATTTTAATCTCGGTAAGAGGTAAAGTGCTCCCTGACAGGGCAATGGTGACACTCTGGCTTTGGGCACAAGTCCTTAGTTGCAGCTTCCATTTAGACACCCCTGCCCCGCCCCCAAGCATTAGCATCGTGCTCCTGACACCACTGTGTTTGTAAACCACATTTGCAACAATGCTGGGGGGGGCATAATTCAGCTGTAGCCTTTATTTCCAACAGGAAACTCCAGTGCACAGAAATGACTTCAGTTGTTCAGCTTTCAGTTCCCTAAGACACACAAAGCTCATCTTACTCATTCGCAGAATTATTTGGATAGTCTTGCTTCTCTGAATAATTGCTGGATGACCTTGAAAGTTGTCTGTCTGGTGCTTAATCTTCCCAACGGCACATTCAGCTGTAACAATTGGGATTTGGTCCAGTGAGCTCCATCAGCGGATCGAGTCCAGATAGGCGATCTCTCCCAAGCACCTCTAAGTTAAACTTTGCATCTGAGCAAGATCATTTAAATATTAATGATTGATGAAATGACATCAGAATGTCCTAGTCATTGGCCGGTAGTATATTTTGTTAGAGTGGTGTGTTTGGTTCTATGAGCATACCTTAGAGCATTTGTCTATGTCTTTGCAGAGTGCTTTGTGTAAGTCCTCCTCTTTAAGATCGTGTCCAAGACTTCCAGATTACACTTATAATATTAATCATTAGTTATCCCTTCAGTTCAGAAATTTGTTTTTTTATATTGCCTCTAAGCAACTGAAATGCTTTATCTAAATGTTTAATTAAAGAGACAGATTTTACTTTCTCTGAGAAGTAGGAATTCATCCATTTTTTTTATATTAATGTGAATTGGCTGGCATATAAAATGCCATTAGTGAAGGAGAAAAGAGATTCCAGAAACTGAGCATACATCTACATATTAGATGAAAGTGTTCCCAGTATGGGAAGTCGTGCCCATTTTAATTAGTCATGGATGAAATTAGGGAGGAATAAATAATTTTGTTTAGAAGATTAGCATTTTGCTTAATATATAGAGAAAGTTGCTTTCAGAGTTGAAAACTGATTAAGATCTAATTGAAAAAACAAGTGATTGACTAGCATATAAAAAGAGTTCTGAGGGAGATGGTTCTGTGGGTAAATATGTTGTAAATATGTTGTCACACATGTATGTAGACCTGAGACTGAGCCCTTGCAAAACGTGGGGACAGAGTACTAGACTATGTAATCCCAACATGCCTACAGCAAGAAGAGAGGTGGGGGCAGGAGGCTCCCCAAAGTGCACTGACATATGCAGTACAAGAATAACAAACCCTGCCTCAACAAGGTAGGTTAGACCGATACCACACACACACACACACACACACACACACACACACACACACACACACACACACCCCAGGGCACATGTATGCTCACATTCACGCACACTGATGGATTCATGTGCACACATACACACACACACACACACACACACACACACACACACACACACACACACATTATTGATATTTTCAAAGGAGAAAACAGCCTAAAAAGTAAGCTTAAAACTCCCAGAGAAGTTCTGTTGGTTGTCTAGCTCTTCCAAAGCAGACCTGATAGGCCTCACTCCTTTCTCTGCAGGAGGGAGTCCTGTGCCCTTCCACTGCATTCTTCCCACACAGTCTGTGAGGCTGAAGACAGCTGAAGGAAACAGAGATGTGGAGCCTGCTGAGAGGTGTGACTGATTGCTTCCCTTAAGTAAGAGAAAGCCTCGAGGGAGTTGCTTTTGACAACTCCACATCACCTCTGCAGACTTTCTAGTGATGTATGTATGGAGATTAAACATCAATTCTTTCCAACAGTGAATATACTAATATAACTCTTCCTCTTACTACAAGTGTTGAATTGCGTTACTTTAGTGATTTGAGCTATTATTGCCTATAGGTCTTCCTAAATGCCCCAAAGTTTTGAATCTAACAATAAATCGAGCAGGAAAATATTCCTTTATGGGAGTTAATGTTCTAATATATTAGCATTATATATGTAAAACATGCATTCATAAATGCACAGCATAGATATAACTATGTATATATAACTAGTGAAAATATCCCTATGGCCTCTGTACAGTACATACAAGTAGAAGAAATACTACTGTGGTTGACTGGGTATAGAGGGACTAGGCACCCATCCTCACTTCCATTCCCAGTAGGCAACCAGGAAATGGTTTAGAGTTTGAAAGCCTGTGACATAGTTCAAGACTTCCCCATATCACATAGCATAGGGGGATACTAAGACTTACCCATAGCAAATCCTTGCCCTAATAATAGCCACCCAATTGTATGTCTGAGACTGGAACTTAAGACTTCCACGCTGGCCCAGTAACAAGTTGGTGACAATCTCATTCCTTCCGAGCGCATAGAGTCCTGTTTTCTATTCTTTTTTTTTTTTCCGAGACAGGGTTTCTCTTTATAGCTCTGGCTGTCCTGGAGCTCACTTTGTAGACCAGGCTGGCCTTGAACTCAGAAATCCACCTGCCTCTGCCTCCCGAGTGCTGGGATTAAAGGCGTGCGCCACCATGCCCGGCTTCTGTTTTCTATTCTTAACTCTGCTACTTGGTAACCTAGGACTATGACTTTGTATATGCTAACTTTTAGATTTTCTGCCATTTTGTCCTAAAATAAGAATGATGAAGGGAAATACTAAAAATAGATCTGTAATAAACTTTCATCTTCATAAAAATGACTCCAACCAAAAACCTGCAGAAATTCCATAAGACTTCAACTACCGGAAGTCCAATGGAGCAATTGCCTTAACAGGAACTTTAAAGAAAGTAAACAGATTCATTGCACCTCTGGACATCTACCCCCGAAAGCCTTTGACACACAGGGAATACTGAACACTTGCAGGAGATTAATTGTTTTACTATGGCAGTGCTTTGCAGAGTATTTCCCAGAAGCACCTTGTACTTACCATCTTTTCTGTCATTGTGACAAACTACCAGAGTTATATCTGAAGGGAAAAGAAGGAATTCTCTTGGTTGATGGTTTCATTCCACCATAAGGTAAGAACATGGGTGAGCAGAGTCGGTCAGCTTATGGAAATCAGAAAGCAGAGAGACAGGAGGGGACCAGTTATGGCCTTCAGATCCTTCAAAAGCACACCGCAGGGATCTGTTTATTACAACCAACCCCTCTCTTAAAGCTTCTAGCAGTTCTCTAAATCACACTGCTAGATGGGAACCAAGCCTTTGATGCATGGGTATGTAAGGGCATATTTCATACTCAAACTGTGACACACTTTCTCCAGCAGAGGAATGCGTGTGTACAGCTCTCTTCCCCTGCCACCAAATAAGTGTGACATCTGAATGTCATGAGTAGAAAACAGAATTATGTTGAGTTCATGGTTCATACCTTTAATCCTAATACTTAGGAAGTTGAAGCAGGAGGATTGCCATGAGTATGAGAATAGCCTGGGATATGTAGTGAATTTCATGCCAGTGTGAAATACTGTCTCAAAAAATCTAAAATGTTCACTTGTTCCCCTTTGTGGTCAATCCCTTCCCTTTTACCAGAGTTCTGACTGTGGTGACCTCCATTCCATCTCTAGTTTTGCCTATTCTAGAATGTTCTCTATGGGTTCCATATAGCTTGTGGCTTTATGTGTCTGCATTAGTTACCTGCGAGCTGCATCTAAGCTGGTACACGTATCAGTGATATTGTATCTTTTTTTTTTTTCCTTTTGACTGCTGAGTTAAATTGTATGGTATTGGTATGTCAGTCACTGAATGATAGCCATCTGGGCTGCTCCAGATTTTGAGATATGCTTCTTTTAGTAGAAATACACTTTCATTTCTTTTGGGAAAATGTCTAGAAGTGAACTTTGGACTATATGAGGTCTTCTTTCAGTTTGGTTTTCAAAGGGTCTACACCGTTCTGCGCTATCATTAATATATGGTAGCTCCAGGTTTTCTGCATCTCATTCCATGTCCCATTGTCTGCTGCAGGTGTGTGTGTGTGTGTGTGTGTGTGTGTGTGTGTGTGTGTGTGTGTGTGTGTGAATTTAAGCTTAAGGTCTCCAGTGGTGTCTTGCTGTGCATGTAATTCCAGAAGTCCTCCAGATTCCAGTCATACATCTTAATAAATTTAGCAGTGATCCGACTGACTGGTCCACTTCCTCTACCTCGTCTTCATGTCCCAATATTGCTCCACGATCCACTCTGTTGGCCAACTTCTCTACAGAGCTTTATATTTAGCTTATTAAAATTTTCATTTCCATCATTTTACTTTGGCTCTCCATCAGTACTTTTGTCTCTTTATTAAATTCCATTTTCATATCTAATATTGATGTTCTTTTTCTATTCAGCTAATTATTTTCTGTTGGAAAATATTCTTTTTTCTCTCTGAGTTCTTTGGATGCATTTCTTTGGAACTTTATCCACAGTACACTTGTTGATGCTATTACTAGGAGATTGGTAGTTTGGGAAGGCGACATATCTTGGTTTTGATGTTAATTTAGTTCTGCAGTGGGACTTGCATACCTGTTGTTTGTGTGAGGTTTTTCTTCATGGCATCTCTCCTTTCTGTGGAGGTTAGTTCTAATTATCTTTGTCAATGTACCAGTGGAGCCTTTCACTCTTGGGGATGTTAGTTGCAGAAAATTTCTCATTAAGATCTTTGTGCCCTGGCAGAACCCTGAGATCCATAGCCCTGTGCTACCTTGCAGCCTGACCTAGCTCACTACTACACCTTTGGGATGTGTGTCACCCAAATGGCTTACACCTGGCTTGGCCCCTCCTCTGCCATACTCGATTTGTATCCCTGAACCTGTGCACTTGAACTTGCATTCATCAATCCTGGGTTGTTTCCTGCTTTTTTTCCAGTGGGTCGTGTGGGTACTTTCACAAGCATGCTCTACCCTGCACCACCTTCAGGCAGTCCTACAGGGTATGAACTCTAAAACTCTGGATTGCAGTTTCTCCTTACTATGAAATGGTGGCCAGGCACTTAAATAAGGCAACTCTGGAGCTGTGACTTTTGGTCAGTTGGTTTCACAGACCCAGTCTATTGATTGGCATATTCATTGACATATAAAAATACTGAGTATGAATCTCATCCATGTAGTATATGTGCTTTCATTTCTCTCTAATGGACCTAAACTGCCCTGAATTTTGGGCAGATGAAGTCTTATTTTACTCCTGCTTTCCCCTGACACTTTCTTGGTTGTATCCATTTCACTACTGGGGACCACAGGCAACTTCTTCTAGGGTGCTATCAGCACCCATGACCTATGTGAATTGACCTCAGCTCCATCTGACCCTTAGTTGCAAGGTTTATGGTCACAGATGGGTTCCTGAGATTCATGCCTTTTAACCTCTCAGGAAATCATTCCATTGTCTCAAAACCTCTCAGGGTCTGCAACAAAAGCATGGGTGGAGCTTCCTCCGGAGTATTTTTTTTTCCCCCAAAGCATTTCTACACATGGGTTTCTTCATTATCCTGAAGCCAGGGAGGTCTAGCCTTGTCCTTATATGTCCTCTGTTTGGGAAGATAGACAGAGAACAACACTGAGTCACTCAGATCTTGGTTTCTTCAATAGCTAGAATTTCTATTGCTTATATTCTTTCCCTCTCTCCCTCTCTCCCTCTCTCCCTCTCCCCTCTCTCCCTCCCCCTTCTCCTCCTCCTCCCCCTCCCCTCTCCCTCCTCCTCCCCCTCCCCTCTCCCTCCTCCTCTTTATCCATGCCGAGAGGCCATCTTGACTGATTTCTATCCCATGTACCCATCTTTCTCACATACTTTTATTCTCCTACTTCAGGGAGACATTTCTTCTATCTGATCCCATGTTAAGACTTTAATTGCTGTTCTCTGTCTGTGGCAATGAAGGTGAGAAATGTGAGTTTCCTTGGATGAAAGAGGGACTATGAGGTCTAGAAGCAATGGGAAAAATGTTTCAAACCTCAGATTAGGTTCTGTATTCCAATTCATTTATTCATCAAACCCATATCACTGGCTGAATTGATTTAACCTCTGGCTCAAGAACTAGCCTCTACTGTGATGGATTTATTGATGGGTCTGTATGCGAAGGTGGTGTAGAGTCATGGTCAAAGCAGTCCTCCATGTGGAATAGAAAGGTAGTTGCCACAGGACACAAATGGGGAGGGTAACAATCCTGGTGTCCCGGGCTATGCTCAGGAACCTTGTAGTTTGGAAAGCTTATAGGCATTTGGACAGCAGTCAGCATGAAATACTGAGCAGTAAGGTGATGACTTGAAATAACGAAAACTTGCAGAATTGTAGGAAAGAAGCCTTGATATTCAAATCTTAAAAAGAGTCTTGCTTCTGTAGCTCAGGCTGGCTAGAGCCTTAGATGACCCTAGCTCCACCTCTTAATACTGGGATTCCAGACACTCACTGCCTTTAATTCTTATTCTTGAAACCTGAATGATCTTTGGATATTTGTTCAGGTGTTTGCATTTTAAATGCGTTCATACAGTTCTTAGGGTTTTTTTTTCTGGTTCCATGAATGTCATAAGGATTTTGAGAATGATTGCTTTGAGTCTACACATTGCTTTGTAGAGCATGGGAATTTTAGAACTACTGATTCCTGTGTGTGCTCGCTTCAGTTCATTCTGTCAGTGTCTCGCTCAGTACCTTACTTACATGGTAGAGATCTTTGTTTCAACGACTTCGATTAAATGTATTCCTACATACTTTGTAGTGGCTGTAACTGAGATTGTTTTCTTGATTTCAGATATCTTCCCTTGCTCTCATACAGTGGTGGTATTGACTGTGAGATCCTGAAATTTTGCTGGATGATTTTGTGTGTGTGTGTGTGTGTGTGTGTGTGGATTTCTAGTTTTATGGCATTATGTTGAAAAAAGATATTGGGTATGATTTCATGTTTTTAAAATGAAGCCTTTTTTTGTGGCCTATCATACAATCTATCATGGAGAATGTGCTTTTGAGAGGCATGTGTAGTTAACAGCTGTTGGATGTAATGTACTGTAGATGTCTGTTAGGTCCATTTGATGGAGGCCACAATTATCTTTCACTTTCTGTGTGGATGCATTGTATACTGCTAAATGATGGAGTCGTGATGCCTCTACTATGACTATATGAGAGTCTAGCTCTCTGTAAGTGTATTCCTGTTTGTTTTTATATATTTGTGTGCCGTAGCCCTGGGTGTTTATAAGGTGAATGTTTCCTCTTGCTTATGTTGCAAGAGGAATAGCCTTTCCTTTCATCCTTATGTTGTGACCTTCTTTTTTTTTTTTTTTTTTTTTACACTGTCTTTAAGATAATAGATACCCGGGACTGAGGCAAAATGCAATTATGGAGATAAGTATATTTTGTGAACTCCAAAACTTTGTCGGTTATTACTACAAAAGAAGTTAAGTATATGAAATGAAAGGAAAGTACAATTTCAGCACTGTTATCTACTGAGGATTCTTTTTTTTTCCATTTTTTATTAGGTATCTAGCTCATTTACATTTCCAATGCTATACCAAAAGTCCCCCATACCCACCCACCCCCACTCCCCTACCCACCCACTCCCCCTTTTTGGCCCTGGCGTTCCCCTGTACTGGGGCATACAAAGTTTGCCTGTCCAATGGGCCTCTCTTTCCAGTGATGGCCGATTAGGCCATCTTTTGATACATATGCAGCTAGAGTCAAGAGCTCCGGGGTACTGGTTAGTTCATAATGTTGTTCCACCTATAGGGTTGCAGATCCCTTTAGCTCCTTGGGTTCTTTCTCTAGCTCCTCCATTGGGAGCCCTGTGTTCCATCCATTAGCTGACTGTGAGCATCCAGTTATGTGTTTGCTAGGCCCCGGCATAGTCTCACAAGAGATAGCTACATCTGGGTCCTTTCAATAAAATCTTGCTAGTATATGCAATGGTGTCAGCGTTTGGATGCTGATTATGGGATGGATCCCTGGATATGGCAGTCTCTACATGGTCCATCCTTTCATCTCAGCTCCAAACTTTGTCTCTGTAACTCCTTCCATGGGTGTTTTGTTCCCAATTCTAAGGAGGGGCATAGTGTCCACACTTCAGTCTTCATTCTTCTTGAGTTTCATGTGTTTAGCAAATTGTACCTTATATCTTGGGAATCCTATGTTTTGGGGCTAATATCCACTTATCAGTGAGTACATATTGTGTGAGTTCCTTTGTGAATGTGTTACCTCACTCAGGATGATGCCCTCCAGGTCCATCCATTTGGCTAGGAATTTCATAAATTCATTCTTTTTAATAGCTGAGTAGTACTCCATTGTGTAGATGTACCATATTTTCTGTATCCATTCCTCTGTTGAGGGGCATCTGGGTTCTTTCCAGCTTCTGGCTATTATAAATAAGGCTGTTATGAACATAGTGGAGCATGTGTCCTTCTTACCAGTTGGGGCATCTTCTGGATATATGCCCAGGAGAGGTATTGCTGGATCCTCTGTTAGTACTATGGCCAATTTCCTGAGGAACCGCCAGACTGATTTCCAGAGTGGTTGTACAAGCCTGCAATCCCACCAACAATGGAGGAGTGTTCCTCTTTCTCCACATCCACGCCAGCATCTGCTGTCACCTGAATTTTTGATCTAAGCCATTCTGACTGATGTGAGGTGGAATCTCAGGGTTGTTTTGATTTGCATTTCTCTGATGATTAAGGATGTTGAACATTTTTTCAGGTGCTTCTCTGCCATTCGGTATTCCTCAGGTGAGAATTCTTTGTTCAGTTCTGAGCCCCATTTTTTAATGGGGTTGTTCGATTTTCTGAAGTCCACCTTCTTGAGTTCTTTATATATGTTTGATATTAGCCCCCTATCTGATTTAGGATAGGTAAAGATCCTTTCCCAATCTGTTGGTGGTCTTTTTGTCTTATTGACGGTGTCTTTTGCCTTGCAGAAACTTTGGAGTTTCATTAGGTCCCATTTGTCAATTCTCGATCTTACAGCACATGCCATTGTTGTTCTGTTCAGGAAATTTTCCCCTGTGCCCATATCTTCAAGGCTTTTCCCCACTTTCTCCTCTATAAGTTTCAGTGTTTCTGGTTTTATGTGAAGTTCTTTGATCCACTTAGATTTGACCTTAGTACAAGGAGATAAGTATGGATAGATTCGCATTCTTCTACATGATAACAACCAGTTGTGCCAGCACCAATTGTTGAAAATGCCGTCTTTCTTCCACTGGATGGTCTTAGCTCCCTTGTCGAAGATCAAGTGACCATAGGTGTGTGGGTTCATTTCTCGGTCTTCAATTCTATTCCATTGGTCTACTTGTCTGTTTCTATACCAGTACCATGCAGTTTTTATCACAATTGCTCTGTAGTAAAGCTTTAGGTCAGGCATGGTGATTCCACCAGAGGTTCTTTTATCCTTGAGAAGACTTTTTGCTATCCTAGGTTTTTTGTTATTCCAGATGAATTTGCAAATTGCTCTTTCTAATTCGTTGAAGAATTGAGTTGGAATTTTGATGGGGATTGCATTGAATCTTAAGATTGATTTTGGCAAGATAGCCATTTTTACAATGTTGATCCTGCCAATCCATGAGCATGGGAGATCTTTCCATCTTCTGAGATCTTCTTTAATTTCTTTCTTCAGAGATTTGAAGTTTTAATCATACAGATCTTTCACCTCCTTAGTTAGAGTTACGCCGAGATATTTTATATTATTTGTGACTATTGAGAAGGGTGTTGTTTCCCTAATTTCTTTCTCAGCCTGTTTATTCTTTGTGTAGAGAAAGGCCATTGACTTGTTTGAGTTTATTTTATATCCAGCTACTTCACCGAAGCTGTTTATCAGGTTTAGGAGTTCTCTGGTGGAATTTTTAGGGTCACTTATATATACTATCATATCATCTGCAAAAAGTGATATTTTGACTTCCTCTTTTCCAATTTGTATCCCCTTGATCTCCTTTTGTTGTCGAATTGCTCTGGCTAATACTTCAAGTACTATGTTGAAAAGGCAGGGAGAAAGTGGGCAGCCTTGTCTAGTTTCTGATTTTAGTGGGATTGCTTCCAGCTTCTCTCCATTTACTTTGATGTTGGCTACTGGTTTGCTGTAGATTGCTTTTATCATGTTTAGGTATGGGCCTTGAATTCCTGATCTTTCCAAAACTTTCATCATGAATGGGTGTTGGATCTTGTCAAATGCTTTTTCTGCATCTAACGAGATGATCATGTGGTTTTTGTCTTTGAGTTTGTTTATATAATGGATTACATTGATGGATTTTCGTATATTAAACCATCCCTGCATCCCTGGAATAAAACCTACTTGGTCAGGATGGGTGATTGCTTTAATGTGTTCTTGGATTCGGTTAGCGAGAATTTTATTGAGGATTTTTGCATCGATATTCATAAGAGAAATTGGTCTGAAGTTCTCTATCTTTGTTGGGTCTTTCTGTGGTTTAGGTATCAGAGTAATAGTGGCTTCATAAAATGAGTTGGGTAGAGTACCTTCTACTTCTATCTTGTGAAATAGTTTTTTTGTGCAGAACTGGAATTAGATCTTCTTTGAAGGTCTGATAGAACTCTGCACTAAACCCGTCTGGTCCTGGGCTTCTTTTGGTTGGGAGACTATAAATAACTGCTTCTATTTCTTTAGGGGATATGGGACTGTTTAGAAGGTCATCTTGATCCTGATTCAACTTTGGTACCTGGTATCTGTCCAGAAATTTGTCCATTTCATCCAGGTTTTCCACTTTTGTTGAGTATAGCCTTTTGTAGAAGGATCTGATGGTGTTTTGGATTTCTTCAGGATCTGTTGTTATATCTCCCTTTTCATTTCTGATTTTGTTAATTAGGATTTTGTCCCTGTGCCCTTTAGTGAGTCTAGCTAAGGGTTTATCTATCTTGTTGATTTTCTCAAAGAACCAACTCCTCGTTTGGTTAATTCTTTGAATAGTTCTTCTTGTTTCCACTTGGTTGATTTCACCCCTGAGTTTGATTATTTCCTGCCGTCTACTCCTCTTGGGTGAATTTGCTTCCTTTTTTTCTAGAGCTTTTAGATGTGTTGTCAAGCTGCTAGTATGTGCTCTCTCCCGTTTCTTCTTGGAGGCACTCAGAGCTATGAGTTTCCCTCTTAGAAATGCTTTCATTGTGTCCCATAGGTTTGGGTACGTTGTGGCTTCATTTTCATTAAACTCTAAAAAGTCTTTAATTTCTTTCTTTATTCCTTCCTTGACCAAGGTATCATTGAGAAGAGTGTTGTTCAGTTTCCACGTGAATGTTGGCTTTCCGTTATTTATGTTGTTATTGAAGATCAGTCTTAGGCCATGGTGGTCTGATAGGATACATGGGACAATTTCAATATTTTTGTATCTGTTGAGGCCTGTTTTGTGACCAATTATATGGTCAATTTTGGAGAAGGTCCCGTGAGGTGCTGAGAAGAAGGTATATCCTTTTGTTTTAGGATAAAATGTTCTGTAGATATCTGTTAGGTCCATTTGTTTCATAACTTCTGTTAGTTTCACTGTGTCCCTGTTTAGTTTCTGTTTCCATGATCTGTCCCTTGATGAAAGTGGTGTGTTGAAGTCTCCCACTATTATTGTATGAGGTGCAATGTGTGCTTTGAGCTTTACTAAAATGTCTTTAATGAATGTGGCTGCCCTTGCATTTGGAGTGTAGATATTCAGAATTGAGAGTTCCTCTTGGAGGATTTTACCTTTGATGAGTATGAAGTGTCCCTCATTGTCTTTTTTGATAACTTTGGGTTGGAAGTCGATTTTATCCGATATTAGAATGGCTACTCCAGCTTGTTTCTTCAGACCATTTGCTTGGAAAATTGTTTTCCAGCCTTTCACTCTGAGGTAGTGTCTGTCTTTTTCCCTGAGATGGGTTTCCTGTAAGCAGCAGAATGTTGGGTCCTGTTTGTGTAGCCAGTCTGTTAGTCTATGTCTTTTTATTGGGGAATTGAGTCCATTAATATTAAGAGATATTAAGGAAAAGTAATTCTTGCTTCCTTTTATTTTTGTTGTTAGAGTTGGCATTCTGTTCTTGTGGCTGTCTTCTTTTTGGTTTGTTGAGGGATTACTTTCTTGTTTGTTCTAGGGCGTGATTTCCGTCCTTGTATTGCTTCTTTTCTGTTATTATCCTTTGAAGGGCTGGATTCGTGGAAAGATATTGTGTGAATTTGGTTTTGTCGTGGAATACTTTGGTTTCTCCATCTATGGTAATTGAGAGTTTGGCCGGGTATAGTAGCCTGGGCTGGCATTTGTGTTCTCTTAGTGTCTGTATAACATCTGTCCAGGCTCTTCTGGCTTTCATAGTCTCTGGTGAAAAGTCTGGTGTAATTCTGATAGGCCTTCCTTTATATGTTACTTGACCTTTCTCCCTTACTGCTTTTAATATTCTATCTTTATTTAGTGCATTTGTTGTTCTGATTATTATGTGTCGGGAGGAATTTCTTTTCTGGTCCAGTCTATTTGGAGTTCTGTAGGCTTCTTGCATGATCATGGGCATCTCTTTCTTTATGTTTGGGAAGTTTTCTTCAATTATTTTGTTGAAGATATTAGCTGGCCCTTTAAGTTGAAAATCTTCATTCTCATCAATTCCTATTATCCGTAGGTTTGGTCTTCTCATTGTGTCCTTTATTTCCTGGATGTTTTGAGTTAGGATCCTTTTGCATTTTGTATTTTCTTTGACTGTTGTGTCGATGTTCTCTATGGAATCTTCTGCACCTGAGATTCTCTCTTCCATTTCTTGTATTCTGTTGCTGATGCTCGCATCTATGTTTCCAGATCTCTTTCCTAGGGTTTCTATCTCCAGCGTTGCCTCGCTTTGGGTTTTCTTTACTGTGTCTACTTCCCTTTTTAGTTCTAGTATGGTTTTGTTCATTTCCATTACCTGTTTGGATGTGTTTTCTTGTTTTTCTTTAAGGACTTCTACCTGTTTGGCTGTGTTTTCCTGCTTTTCTTTAAGGGCCTGTAACTCTTTAGCAGTGCTCTCCTGTAATTCTTTAAGTGACTTATGAAAGTCCTTCTTGATGTCCTCTATCATCATCATGAAAAATGTTTTTAAATCTGGGTCTAGATTTTCAGTCGTGTTGGGGTGTCCAGGACTAGGTGGGGTGGGAGTGCTGCGTTCTGATGATGGTGAGTGGTCTTGATTTCTGTTAGTAGGATTCTTACGTTTGCCTTTCGCCATCCGGTAATCTCTGAAGCTAGCTGTTATAGTTGTCTCTGTTAAGAGCTTGTACTTCAGGTGACTCTGTTAGCCTCTATAAGCAGACCTGGGAGGGTAGCACTCTCCTTGGTTTCAGTGGGTAGAGTATTCTCTGCAGGAAAGCTCTCTTCTTGCAGGGAAGGTACCCAGATATCTGGTGTTCGAACTGGACTCCTGGCAGAAGTTGTGTTCCAATCACTAGAGGTCTTAGGATCCCGTGAGGAATCCCGTGTGGGCCCTTGCAGGTGTCAGGCGACTCTGCTGGCAAGGAAGCCCGGGGCTTGAGTGGACTGGAAGGGGCTTTTGCCCCGGGTCAGGCCCGGGTAGTCTGTTTCCCTATGTACTGCACTCTCAGGTTCCACGCGATTGGATTGGGGCCGGCGCTGTGTTCCACTCACCAGAGGTCTTAGGGTCCCGTGGGGAATCCTGTGTGGGCCCTTGAGGGTGTCAGGCAACTCCGCTGGCCAGGAAGCCCGGGGCTCGAGTCATGTTGTGACCTTCTTTGTCTCATTTTAATGCTTTAGATTTAAAGTCCATTTAATAGAATTATATAGAAATGTGTTTATATAGAATTACATTTATATACAAGTATATTTATTTTATATAGATATTATATGTAAAGGTATCATATATGTTTATAGAATTATATACACTTTATTTATGCTATCCCTGCTCTTATTGGACTAAATTGTGTGGAGTACCCTATTTCATGCATTATTCTCAGCCTATACATTTCCTTAGAAGTGAATTTCTTTTTTTTAATTAGATGGGTTTTTTATTTACATTTTAAATTTTATCCCCTTTCCTCATTTCCCCTCCAAAAACCCCTTTTCCATCCCTTCTCCCCCTGCTCACTAACCCATCCACTCCTGCTTCCCTGTCCTGGAATTCTCCTACACTGGGGCCCTTCAAAGGACCAAGGGCCTCTCCTTTCATTGATGTCCCACAAGGCCATCCTCTATTACATATGCAGCTGGAGCCATGAGTCCCTCCATGTGTACTCTTTGGTTGGTGGTTTAGTCCCTGGGAGCTCTGGGGGTACTGGTTGGTTCATATTGTTGTTCCTCCTATGGAGCTGCAAACCACTTCGGCTGCTTGGGTCCTTTCTCTAGTTTTTCCATTGGAGACCCTGTGCTCAGTTCATTGGATGGCTGTGTGCATTCATCTGTATTTGTCAGGCACTGGCAGAACCTCTCAGGGGACAGCTATATCAGGCTCCTGTCAGCAAGCACTTGTTGGCATCCACAATAGTGTCTGGGTTTGGTAACTGTATATGGGATGGATCCCCAGGTGGGGCATTCTCTGGATGGCCTTTCCTTCAGTTTCTGCTCCAAACATTGTTTCAGTATCTCCTCCCATGGCTATTTTGATCCCTCTTTTAAGAAGGACTGAAGTATCCACACTGTGGTCTTCCTTCTTCTTGAGCTTCATGTGGTATATGAATTGTATCTTGGGTATTCTGAGCTTCTGGGCTAATATCTACTTATCAGGGAGTTCATACCATGTGTGTTCTTTTGTGGTTGGGCTACCTTACCTGGGATGATTATTCTCAGCCTATATATTTCCTTAGAAGTGAATTTCTTGTAAGCAATATGTAGTTGGATATTATAATTTTATCCATTCATCTCTTTGTATATATTAATATGATAACTTAATCTATTTGCATCTAAAGTGACTATCATTAGATAAGGAATCACAGTACTTCATAATTTATTTTGTAATTTCATACAACTATACTAACATATAACATACACTAACATATACTAACTTTTCCTACTCTCACAGTATTAAGGGTTCCTTGTTTGTTATTTTTGGTTCATCTACTATGAATTTTTTCCCTGTACTTATGATGAAACTTAAAAGAACAATTTTGATTATAGGAAGCTATTTTTTCTCTCTTAAAAACATGTATCGATTCTTTGTGGGTTTCACATCATATACTCTAATTCCACTCATCTCCCTATCCCTTTGTATCTGCCCTCTATGCTTGTAACCTCTTCCCCCAAATAAAATAAGATAGAATAAAAGAATTGTTGGGAAAGCTGTGGTGTGTCACAGTGTGCCCCACAGTATACTCTTTTGCCCCCACAGCTTTACTTGTGAATGTTCATTGCAATGAGTCACTGGTGTGTTTCATGGCCTCTAGCTTCTAGAAAGTGATCCTTAAATTTGAGCACCATTATATTGTACTGATCAGAACAAAGAAAAAGCAGGAGAAAAGTACTAACAAGAATATTTTAGATTTGTACTTCATTTATTCCTACATTATAATGTTTTCTTCTTGTGTGGTGGAAACTGAACCCAGGGACTGGCTCATGATAGCCAGTCCTCTGAGACCAACCTTATCCTCTACCCCACATATAAAATGTCTGACAAGCCATCTTACATGTTATATGAGATTATTTATTAATGCATATACTATTGTTATTTTAATTTTGGTCTTCATAATAAAGATATGAGTGGTTTATGCATTTATGATAGGTCATTTTGAATTATTCTGTTATTTTTAAAATGGGGTTGCTTCTGTTTTCCCTATGCATCTCTTTCTTTTTTTTTTTTTTTTTTTCTTGTCTTTCAGGTTTTTTTTTTCCCATTTTTTATTAGGTATTTCACTCATTTACATTTGCAATGCTATACCAAAAGTCCCCCATAGCCACCCACCCCCTCTCCCCTACCCACCCACTCCCCTTTTATGGCCCTGGCGTTCCCCTGTACTGGGGCATATAAAGTTTGCGTGTCCAATGGGCCTCTCTTTCCAGTGATGGCCGACTAGGCCATCTTTTGATGCATATGCAGCTCTTTCTGTTTGAAGAATTACCTTTAGAATTTCTAGTGATTTGAGTCTAGTAGAAAAATAGTCTCTCATGTTTGCCTGGGAATGTCTTTGTCTCTCCAATATTAGCTATAGCATTGTTGGTTGGCCCTTTTCCCATTTCTTTCATACTATAAAAATTCCATGCTACTTTCTCCTAACATGTAACATTACTGCAAATTACTCTATGGTAAGGAAAGTCCTTTTCGCGCAGTAGCTGTTGCTTGTTCATTCTTTCCTGTTCCTTTTTCCTTTCTAATGTATTTAGTTATCTGTGTGTATGAATGCAGAAGTCAGAGAATAATTTTGAAAAGTCAGATCTTTCCTTTTACCCCGTGGGACCTGAGATTGACCTTATGCCATCATACTTGGGGGAAAGCCACCATTACACACTGAGCTAGGCATTTCCCTGGAAGCCCTTTCTCTTAGAGCCTATCCTTTACTTCCTACATTTGGGACTTGATTATATATTATGGGGTCTGTTGGTTGACTCTGGGTAGTGACTTTTGATCCTTTTGTGGCTCTAAGGTAGCATCTTCTTTGAAATATATGAAATAGACTGATAGCTCTTTGTATCAAGAAAAATTTTAAAAGTTTCTTGTGGAGCTTATTAATTCTATTTCTTTATTTTGCTATTGATACTCTCTATTACATTCAAAATTTCACTTAGTATATTTTCTAGCTCATAGATTTTTGTTTCTCCGTTTCAGCTCCTAAGTTTTTGTGAGACTCCTGAGTCATTCTGTGTTTTTCTCAAAGCTTCCTGAGTGTTCTTTTTTTAAAAATTAGGTATTTATTTCATTTATATTTCCAATGCTATCCCAAAAGTCCCCCATACCCTCCCCCACCGACTCCCACTTCTTGGCCCTGGTGTTCCCCTGTATCGAGGCATATAAAGTTTGCATGACCAATGGGCCTCTCTTTCCACTGATGGCCGACTAGGCTATCTTCTGATATATATGCAGCTAGAGACATGAGCTCTGGGGGGGTGGGGGGTACTGGATAGTTCATAATGTTGTTCCACCTATAGGGTTGCAGATCCCTTTAGCTCCTTGGTTACTTTCTCTAGCTCCTCCATTGGGGGCCCTGTGATCCATCCAATAGCTGACTGTGAGCATCCACTTCTGTGTTTGCTAGGCCCCGGCATAGTCTCACAAGTGACAGCTATATCCGGGTCCTTTCAGCAAAATCTTGCTAGGGTATGCAATGGTGCCAGCGTTTGGTATGGGATGGATCCCCGGGTATGGCAGTCTCTAGATGGTCCATCCTTTCATCTCTGCTCCAAACTTTGTTTTTGTAACTCCTTCCATGTGTGTTTTGTTCCCAATTCTAAGAAGGAGCAAAGTATCCACTCTTTGGTCTTCATTCTTCTGAGTTCAGCATCCTTAATCATCAGAGAAATGCAAATCACAACAACCCTGAGATTCCACCTCACACCAGTCAGAATGGCTAAGATCAAAAATTCAGGTGACAGCAGATGCTGGCGTGGATGTGGAGAAAGAGGAACACTCCTCCATTGTTGGTGGGATTGCAAGCTTGTACAACCACTCTGGAAATCAGTCTGGCAGTTCCTCAGAAAATTGGACATAGCACTACTGGAGGATCCAGCAATACCTCTCCTGGGCATATATCCAGAAGATGTTCCAACTGGTAAGAAGGACACATGCTCCACTATGTTCATAGCAGCCTTATTTATAATAGCCAGAAGCTGGAAAGATGCCCCTCAACAGAGGAATGGATATAGAAAATGTGGTACATTTACACAATGGAGCACTACTCAGCTATTAAAAAGAATGAATTTATGAAATTCCTAGCCAAATGGATGGACCTGGAGGGCATCATCCTGAGTGAGGTAACCCAATCACAAAAGAACTCACATGATATGTATTCACTGATAAGTGGATATTAGCCCAGAAACTTAGAATACTCAAGATATAAGATGCAATTTGTGAAACACATGAAAGTCAAGAAGAACTGAGTGTTCTTGTAAAGAGCTTAACCCAACACATCACTGAAAACTCACCCATGCTCATTGCTATATGATCAACTTCTAGTATTACCTTATTTTGATTATTACATTATATGAAAGCTCTTGATGCCTATTTCATGATGCCATCTGAACATTCCAGGATTACATATTGTACTATGCATCATCTAGCTTCATTGTTTTTTGCTTGAGTTCCAGAAGTTATGAACAAGTCACTTTTGCCACTTCAGTACTACAGATGGTGTATTAAGTCCTGAGACTGGCACTTCAGTTTCAGTTGGCAGTGATGTGATTCAAAGCCTGGGTCTCTCCTCCTAGAATACTGCTGCCTGCTCAGAGCCAGAGTCTCCATATGTGAGGGTCAGCTTGAGGATGAATGGTTATATTTCCTGACGCGGGGTATAGAGACACTTCCTTGGTTATTCTGGGTTTCACCTGACTCTTACAGATGAAGGATCTATGCAATCCACTGATCCCTCCAGCCAACTCTAATATTGACAGTGATATAGGCCATGAGTTAACTCCACTGATACCGTAAGTCTTTATATATAATATTGGAAAGATCTGGAAGTTTTGTCTGTCAGGCCTCTAGTTCATAGCTAGTACCAGATCACAAGTCATCAGGGTTGGCTCTGACCTTCAAGGCAAAGCCCATGTGTCAGTTATCCTCCTCTGTTCCCCAGTAGAAGGAATTTTGCTTCCTCTGCTGCCTGAGAGAAAGGGTCCCGGAAGCAGTCCCCAGGATATCTGCCTAATCAGGTTCCAGAGACGTTGTCCATAGTCACTGTACAAGAGGCAGGGGACATGGGTCTCTGCTTGGCACTCACTGTAGCAGGCCAGATCCTGGAATTCAAGTGTAAGGTCTAGATTTAATTCCTTTTTCATCCCTAAAGCAGGAGACATCTTCTATCACATCATATTGCTTATAGCTGGAAAAAGGATAACATGGGCAACCCCTTCTTTGATGCAGTTTCCTTCTTTGCTGTACTCATTGAACCCAGGCAATGTGTTCTCTACTTGGTCATTTGGTGGCCAATTAGCTGCTTAGATCTGGGTTTCAGTGAGGCGATGATTACTGGAGGATCTGCCTCAATTGTCCCATTGCTAATTAGTATTTATTAAGCATATTGCTTTCTAAAACATGTCCTTGCTTAGAAAAACAGAGTTCATATTCTCATGTCTCTCGGTCTCACAAAAGTGCAGAAAATAATTTAAAAGTTAATAAGGTAATAACCATAATTTATGTATTACTCTAGGTGAGACACATGTCCTGAATAATGAGAATATCAATTAAGAAGCAACAAAGAAATTGAACCAAGTTTGGCATGTAAATGAAGGTTTATTTAAGAGAGCATTTCAAATATATTGTTGGAAATATTTCTGACTCATTTTCAGTTTTCATAACATTTAACTTTAAAATTGCATGTGCTTAGGTAACAGGCATATATATATGATATATATATATGATAGTCATCTTAATAGATCATAAGAGCCATTCAATAAAATTCAACTCTTACTCATAAAACCTGTGTATTTCTGATTTGCCTTATTTGTAAATATTTTCAGCTATTTCTAATTACTTTTTCTTTTTTCTTTTTCCTACTTCATAGAGCATTATTTATATATATACACACATACATATATATTTATATATATTTCTATCTACTGTATAAGCTCTTAATGTTTACAGGTTTTTCAGGTTACTTTTGTCCAATAATCATTATGTCTATTAAGTCTATGTGTTCTTTAACGATCTATTTTCTTATATTCTTGTGTGTGTGTGTGTGTGTGTGTGTGTGTGTGAATGGGTACAGATCTAAGTGCTTGTGGAGGTCAGGAAAGGCCTGGGATGCCCTGGTGCTGGACAATCACTTGACTTGGATGTTGTGATCCAATTCCATGTCTTATGCAGTACAGCAAGCATTCTTAACCATTTTACCATCTGTCCAGCACAGTAAATCTATATCATATCAGAATGCAGGTACGTGGGCTGAATTAATGGTGATAATGGCAGAAATGCGCTCCATCTTACTGGAAGTAATTTGATGACATCACGGGGCTTTATAATTACGGCAGTGTTCTTGTCTACATGCTTATGACGTCATCATTTTGCTGCCTACTCAAAAAACAAGTGTTGAATTTTAGGACGTGTTTCCTAGCATCTGTTGAGATACACATACTGAAGTTGTGAGTCACATTAACATGTGAGCGTATGTTCAGTCATCTGTGCCTTTGAGAGAAGCTCTCCTACCTCACGAGGTATCACTACCAGTCTGTGGACAGCCAAGGCCAGGACTTTTACCTTTGAGAAACCATGGCTGAGTTTGGGCATTCTGCAGGTTCTTGGCTGACAGTGCCATTGTGTTCTCATTAACCTTAATTCTCCCATAGAGAGCATGATGGCACTTCTCTACCATCACAAAGTAGCTATAAAAGACTTCTATATAAAACCATGGTGATCAGAGAACCAACGAACACGAACATTGCACATTGGATTCCTACTTTGTAACTTCCTAACAGCATTGGTGACACCATTGAACAGATGAGGAACCAGAAGTACTTGATGCTGTGTGTTTCTTTCCCTTAGGATGGTATCAATGTTAGAAATGCTACATAGACTTGTCAGAGAGTTTAGGGATCCTAACCCATCCTTCTAAATGAAGCCATTGTCCAGATTAAAGAGCATATTGATGATTAGAAAATTAAAATGGCTGGGGGTGGGGGGCAGGGGGTGGTATTTTAAAGATTGTCCACTAGATGGCATTATGAGCCTATCAGAATTATTTTAACTGAATATTTAGTCACCAGTTAAATACTAGTTAACTAAAGAAAGATGTTAGTGAATGGCCATCACTAAAAAGAACACCATCAAGAAAGTTGCTAATCCCATTTGTTCGGGTACATGTTAAATGTAGCAACAAGTGCAACAATTATGCTAAAAGGAAGCAACAAAAAACCCTATTTAAGGACAGCCTTGAAAGCAATCCCTCCTGTAAGCATGGTAAGTGTCGAACTCTAGCAAAAGAACAAGGTCTTACAATAAAATGTCAATCATGTTTTACATAAATAACTAAAAATCCTTTTTACCAAACTGAATTACACAACGTCTTCATGAGTGACTCCAGGAGAACTTAAATGCACGTGTCAACAAGCAGGATTAAGCGTGGCTTTGAAAGGAGGTTGGATAGGATGGCAATGACAAAATCATTTTGGGTTTAAATGACAGTTTTCTTATTCGGTTGTCTTTTGGGGGCGACTGTTGGAGGCAAAAATACTTGCATACAATTTAGGAAGTAAGAATAAACTCATTTGCTTTTGATTCTTATGACATAAACTAACTCATCTTGGACCCCAGACATGCTGATGCTTTCATGAGGGCCGTGTTTACCCACCTTCAACAGTTTTCAACCAGTTCTATTTTCCTTCCAATAACATAATTTATCCTAACATTTCTCTTCCTATTTCCTTCAGTTTTGCTCATTCCTATGGTATTAATGGTTCAACATATGGTTCAACTTAAAGTTTTGTGCTTTATGGTCATGCTAAAGGGATTAGTCGTTCAGGGAAATTATACTTTGAATTTTGACCTTTTCCTGGGCTTGTAATATATTCTTTGATACCCTTGTCTTGGGCAACAGCAGTGAGCTACAGTCAGCCATGCCATCCTGAGGGTAAGCTATCAATATTCCACCATGAATTGTGTTGCTTTCCTAAGAATGCATGGTTGAAGTGTTACCTGCATCGTTGAGCTCATAATAGTCTTAATAGGAGAATCTTCCATGTAAGTCAAACATCTGTATATGAAAGAATGATATTATCCTTTATTTATTTTCTTGAGAAAGACGGTACCTAGGTGAGCACCTCACATAGTCATTCTTTTTAGATTCTGGTTATCACAGATTTGAAATGATTTACAGCACAATAGCTTTCAAAGGAATCGCTTCACAAGTGTGAAATAGACTTTCCATTAGTAATTATTTAATGATTTTTCTAAATATGTGTCTGATAAAGAAAAAAAAATTACTTTCAAATGGCCAGTAAGTCTTGGGAAAGAAGAAGAAAAAAAACCAAAACCTCAAGCCATAACATATCTTAATCTCATCCAAAGTAAAGAAAAACTCAAACAAGTCAGGCTATATAAGAGAATTAGGAAAGTTTTACTCTGTTAAAGTTTTGGTTTCAAGTAGAAAGGACTGTGGGCCCCAAGGGGTACTCACAGGAAGACTAACAGTCAACTAACCTAGACCTTTAGGGTTCCCAGGGACTGAACTACTAACCAGAGAGGATACATAGGCTGGACCTAGGCCTTCTTGCACATGTGTAGCAACTGGAGCAGGGGCTCTCCCAAAAGCTGTTGCCTGTCGGCGGGTGGGATATGTTCTACTAGCTAGGCTGTCTTGTCTAGGTACAGTGAGAGAGATTGTGTCTAGCCCTGCAGAGACTCAAAGTGCCCGGGGTAGGGGGTTACGGGGGTGGGGGGTGGGTGCAGTATTCACTTAGAGGGGAAGGGGATGGTGGAAGGATTGTGGAAGGGGCTGACCAGAGGTGGGCAGTGATCAGGATGTAAAGTGAATTAAAAAAAAAAGTTTCAAATGTTACTTCCCAGATTGTGGAATTCAGTCCTCTCTGTTAATTAATAAACAGACAGCATTTGAAGTCATGCCACTCTCCCCAAATCAAAGGTCAAGTAGAACATTCACCTTCAGGTTTCAAGAGTTGACTCATGCTGGCTAACGTGGCCAGGGTACAGAATGGTAGGAGAGATGGCTTTCTACCTCCCACCAGTCATGTGAGTAGCGAGTCACTCCATTCTGGCTCTGGAGAGCTCTCTAGGTGTCTGAGTCAGACTTCTTAACCAATGGCATTCAGAGAAACTCAAGCTGCCCCTTTTAATTCAGTAGGAGAGAAAAAATGTGTGGAATGTTATTTGCCAAACTGTGACCTCAATTCAGACAACATGCCTGGGCAGGTAAGGCAGGCTCTAGCATCTGGTAGCTTGAAGCATTAAGGGTGTACTTAGCAGTTCTAACATTTCAAACACAGAAGTACTTGCTGTAAGAAAAGAGTCTCTCCTGTGCTGATAAGGATAGCATACAATGGAATTATTATATATTTTTTTAAAATAACCCAGCCCAGCAAAGTATGTGCTATCAAATAACATCTTTTCTAACAAGTGACAAATCTTGTCTTTGAGAACAGGTTTGCAGGTAGCTTGGAGAGAACAAAGAATGACTTCAGAAATTTGAAGAGTTGGAAAAGTGAACACTCTGGGTCTAAAATCCTGTTTATTGTTATTATTTTAAAATTTAGTTTTCCACACTTTTCCTGACTGAGCTGAGGGCAGACTGAGGGGCTGTTCTTGTGATTCTGTGATTTGACACCATTGTGTGTCTTCTCACAAAAGGATCATTCGCTGACAACACAGCCAGGTCGACTCTAAGCTTGGTGGGCTTTGGTGGGACCTGGCACACTTTACCTGGATTTTCACACATGAGGATGCTTAGATCTAAGAGCTGGGCTTTTGCGTCATTTTCTGTTCAAAGAAATTCCAAAGATCAGTTAAATTTATCCAATTGATATTGAAAATGGAATCTCATGCACTGTTTAAAAAAATCATCCAATGCTCTAGAAATAGATGGATTATTTTTCTTAAAGTAAAATTTATTTCGTTTGTGGTAATTGGCTGAATATAAACACGAGGAAAGACTGAAGGGAGTCCTTTCTGCATGAAAACTATCTATGGAGATTAACTTAGTCTCTGTCTTCTTCAATGTTAGAAATACCTTTGGACCAACACTGTAAGATGGGAGTTTTAGGTAAAAAGGAAAACTTTACAGATAAAAATCTGTGTCTTCGCCACAGCTACTCTTTAACTTGGAAATGTGTAGCAGCCTCTAGAGAAAGCTAGTTGGAAACTCTATGGTGTCCGCTTTAAGTCCTTCAGTGGCATGTCACCATAAAATGTCAAGTGAAGCTTTTATCACAGGTGGAGAATTTGTTAGCCAGCGCCAGAATGTTAACACAGGCGATGTCATAAAAACAAGAGGAGAGGGGCTTTCCTCAAAAGATTCAGTCATAACAAGCCATGATATAACTTTGAACTCTACTCCAAACCAGCTATATGTGATAAGCTACATATGGTATCTCACATGTATAGACTATATAGCCTTTATATAAGAATAGTTCTATATTTTTTTTGTATAAATTTGGAGAAGATTTGGGAGATAATTCCTTCTCTTATTCAAAAATGTTCTTCCAACCTAAAATTAGCTGACCAAACTGTGACTTTTCTTCCTTACAAAATTAGAAATTTGACTATTTATATTATAAGCTCCTCCCCCCCTTTTCTTACCAAACCCAACAATAAAATTTGAAATCCCATTTCATCTTTAAAGAGGATCCAGGATCAGGAGACAAAATGAACTCAGACAAGCCTGATTGTGGGAAAGAGCCCCAGCTTTGCCTTTGGGAAAGCCCTAACCTACTCAGGCGCCAATTTCCTAAGTCATAGGAGACAGAATCTCATCAAAATCTCAGAGGCAGAGGATTTCCACCAAGTCTGTATAGTGGGATCATGGGGGGCTTTGAAGGAGATTTGGTCCTTGAAAGAAAGGTTGAATCCTGAGAGCTTAGCATAGGGCAGGTGCTCAAATGGCAAGGCTTAGCAAAGAGTAACCTTGGATGTCCAAGTTAAATTTGGATTTTTTTGATAAATTGTGAATAAAATGTTTATATGAATATATCCCAATATATGACAACCCTAGAAATGTTAGGAAGTTGATATTTATTTGTAGACAGAATGATGTAGCCCCTATGGTGGGGATTTTAGTAAAGAGTACCAAGTGGTAGAGGTATGTATTTCAATCATTCTTCTCTCCCCTCCCCTGTTATTATCAGTTTTGACTGAAGCTTGTTTTTAGCATCTGGCTGGAAATGTTACATCATGAAATGCTTCATACTGCAGGGAGATCTCAGTTGAAGGAGCTCAAAGAGAAAGGAAGTACAGGGCTTACTCAACAGAAGATCAGCATCGAAGGAGTCATAAAAGACTCCGGGTTTCCCCTTATCACTCTGTGGGGACATCTTCAAGATATTGGTTTCAGCTTTCAGGCTTGCTAATTTTTGGCTCTGAAATGACTAGATTATGCATTCATATAAATGTCTTTGAATAAAAGAAAGACACATACTTCTTGTAGTTGACCTTTCTTTTCTGAGGTGAAGAGATGTCTTTCCTGGGCATTCCTCTCCTCCTGGGCTCCTAGAAAGGATTAGGTAGAGCCATGTCACAAGGCCACACCCAAGCCAGAGAGAGGCTACAACAAAGGTTTTTAATGTTTTTGCCTGTTCCTGTAGGAGGCAGCTTCTGTGAGCTCTGGCAGAATCTTCTGGAACTTTGTACCACAGTGTTCCCATTTCAGAAGGAAAGTCCAGACATGAAGTTTGATTCTTACCTAGTGCACCACTGTAAAAAAAAAAAAAAAAAAAAAAAAAAAAGAGTGAGGAATAGTTTTTTTCCTTTTCCTTCTTTTGGGGGTGGGATGGGGAGGGCAGTTCTTCTAAAGGACTCTGTACATTGGACTCTCACCAAAAAAAGAAAGAGATCCACATCAACCTTAACATAGTCCCTTCACTATGCTATCATTTTGTCAGAATGTTTAGCCATAAAGAGAAAACCATGTGAAAAGTCCTAATCCAGATAGAGCACAGAAGCTGGGAAGATGGCCCAGTTGGTAATATATTGGTTCAGCAAGAAAAAAAAAAAAAAAAAGACCTTGGTACCCATGTAAAATAGCCAAGTAAGGTGACTTGGGATTCCAGCATTAGCAAGGTGAAAACCGGTGGTCCCTGGGACTGGTTGGCCAGCCACTCGAGTCTACCATGTGAATCCTAGGCCAGTGAGAGAGGCCATTTTAAAAGCAATGTGCCTGGTGCTTGAGGAATAATGCCTGAGGTTTTTCTTTCACTTGCACATGCAGATGTATGTGTGAACACACTAACACACAAGAATAAGGCACAACCCTACTGAGGACGCACACAGAAAAGTCAAAGAAGCTGGTAGAATGGTTTCATGGAGTGTTTTTATCCCTTCCAGGACTTATCCCAGTGTGGTTGGATTCTTATGTGTACCAGCAGCAGAAGAATAATAGAAATAATAATTTTCCCCCAGTCCCAATGGCTATTCAGGTGTGAGCCCCATACTTGCTTTAACACCTAGCTTCTGTGACCAGGAAAAGTAGAACAGTGAGCTGGCTTGTGGAGAATTCATAATTAGCCACGTGACCTATGAGACAGCTTAGGCCTGATCATCACATGATCTTCACATGCTCTTGTTTATTGTGCATCGGGGTTACATGGAAGCTCTTTCACAGCACTCCCCAAAACACAAATATTTAAACGCATTCCCCCCAAAGCTTATATGAAATTCTAAGTGGCATACTAAATATGTCTACAGTGCCACAAGTGGAGAGAAACTAGTGGGTATTTTTGTTATGCTAGACACACTGCTGTATGTCTGACATCTTGGATTTATTTAATCTCAAAATAACTTACTGAGTTATTCTTTCAGGCCATTGATTCATTCAGGGTCATGTAATCTCATGGACATCACCAAGAGAAGGAGAATTATTGCCAAAGACCATGCCTGTAAGGGAAGATATGTAGACGTTTTGTAAATACCTGATAGGGTTGCCCCCAACCCCAGCCTCAGACTGTATCTTTGTTTGTCTACTGAAATAGAATTTCTGCTTTGGATTGAATTTTAAACCAGTTCTTAACACCCAAAACAGAACTCGTGATTATTAGAGAGATAGCCAATCAGAGATATTTTCTTAAGAGTGAGTTGCCTACTTTCCGCTGCTCCCTGGCAAGGGGAGGCACATTCTTTGCAATTCACAGCATTGTACATTCCAAACTTGGTAGGTCACTCATTAATTATTCTCAGGAAGAGTGGTCAAAGTTCCCGTCCTCCTTTGGGTGAGAATGGTATAACAGCAAAGTACAAATCTCCGGATATATAGTAGTTAAGCAGTGCCTGATAGGACACCCCTGGGAAACGAGAGCAGACACTTCTTTGGTTCTTCCATGGAAGAGAGGCCAGCTTGAGGGGACACATGGCCTCTGGGCATTCCTATCCTAACTGAGGAAACTCAAATTGTAGCACAGACTCGATTAGACTCTCGAGCTGTGTGTTGGCTCTTGAGATCCATGTGGTACAGTGAGGACTTGCAGCAGCCAGTGGGAGGGAAGGGTTGGAGAGAGAGGAAGCTGGACACAGAGTATGATGAAATCACAGTGATGGACTTCTGTCAGTTCTGGGAAAAATGTGGAAGAAAGGATGTAAAGGTGAACATTAGACTTAAAAAAATATGCTATGTGAAGATTATCTTTCTAGATGTACTTTTTAAAAAAATGTTTCCTGGGAATTTAGACTGTTTAATGTGTTACTTTATGGTAGGTAAGTCACTTGATCATGTACTTAAGAATTAAACATCATTCATTATATATTTAATAAGTGTTGGCTGAAAATGGTTCATATGTTTTTGACAACATCAGAATGAAATGGAAGTGTACTTCGGAAGTACCAACCAGAAATGAAAGAAATTCAAGCAAATACTGATGTGTCCATTCTTTAGCTTGATTCATGAGTGTTGGAATATCCACAAGGTCTCAGCTACCTGTTCTATAAGCTATTAGTGAGGGCTAAGACCTTAAAAATCTTACACACACACACACACACACACACACACACACACACACACACACACACACACACACACACACATCTGTATTTTCCCAGTTAATGATGTACAAAGATCTTGTGAGAAATGTGTTGTTTTGTTTTGTTTGTTTCTTTGAGACAGGGATTCTTTGTGTAGTCCTGGCTGTCCTGGAACTCACTCTGTAGACCAGGCTGACCTTGAGCTCAGAAATCTGCCTGCCTCTGCTTCGAAAGTGCTGGGATCAAAGCTGTGCGCCACCACTGCCTGGCAAGAAATATGTTTTTGAATAGAACCAATAATTACAGAGGGATACTAAAAACTATGCTCTTGGTCTTTAAATTTAAAAATGTGAGGCCAAGAGCTTACAGTTCAACTTTGTTACCCCAAAAGGACAGCTTCATATTACAACGGTGCTTAAAAAATTTAGCATACCCTTCCAGGACTGTGATTTTAAGTGACCTTTTACTCAGAGGAATGTATTTTAAAATCTAATGTAGTTCAAAAAGGAAAATTCCCATTGATGATTCTCTGGCTGGGGATCTGTTTGCTTCTCCCAGTATTTCTGTTGTTCCCCAGCTCTTGACTGAAACAAATTCTGTGTGAATTTAGAGCTGGACAGGGTACCACCAATTACACAGAATCCTTAGCATTTCCTATAATCACAAACCAAGCAGCCACAGGGCAGGCCTGCTAGTCCTTGCTACTAGTGACACACGAATGTAGACAATTGGATATGGTCATGGGTTTCTCAGTAATTCTCTTGGGAGGAGATTTCCTCTGGTCTTAAGCATGGATCCGTGAGAATGTCAAAACTAGGCTCCCTGCCTGGTTACTGAAGAGGTCATGCTGATATGCAGAACTGAAAGGAGGTTTCCTTCATGCCTTGTGAAGCCAGGAAGAGGCAGACTCAAAAATGGAAACTGGATTGCCCTAGTATTCAGAGAACATGGAAACATTTTCGATGGCTATTCCAGAGATGTTTTTGTAAAGAGACTTAAAGATTCCAAATGAAACCTGAGCATAAAGAGCTGGAATAGATAGAGGTGCTTGACATCTTTACAGAAGTCCTCAAGTCTATCCATCTTGACACGGCCAGGAGTCCTGTCTGAAAGACCACTAAGGGTCAGTCAGTGTAACACGTTCTGACTGCTTGGTCACATCCCATGAGCTCATTCATCCTGTCTTTCCAAAGGTTCCTTTCTCTTTTCATTCTTCACTTGTCTATCCTCTCATTAAATTTGCCAACTGGTCTGTGACTCATTCACTTTGTTCCTTATATATTGGGAGTATGTCTTTTCCATTTATGGAAACCATAGGGTTGGCCTTCCTATTATAATAAAGGCTTTATAGACAACTGACTTACTTTCTCTGTGTAGCCTAAAGTCTGCCATATTACCTTCTGAGATTTCTGGGCACAGACTTCCTATCTACTTTTTCTTCATGAACAGTCTTATCCAAGTTTAAAGTCTTAATCTTATTCTCTATGTTCTGTTTTATTTTTGTTTTTCTGAGACAGATTCTCATGAAGCCCAGGCTGACCACAAACTCACTGAGTAGTCAGTATTGGCCTTGAACTCCTAAACTTCTGGCCTGTACCCCATGAGTGCTGGGATTATAGGCATGCACCATCATATAAGTTCCATATGTGCTCAAAGTACATCTTCTTAAGAATTTGATCTGTGCTTATATATTTTCTATCTGGGATTTTTCTCTCATGTTTTCTGTGCATCTCTGGATCATACATTATCCATATAATGCAAGGAGCTCACAGCAGAGTTGTATGTGTGCATGTGGTATATAATGCAAACATTTTTACCTTCCTATAGCTATGGAGACAACTTCTGACTTGTAGTCCTTCTAGAAACTTGAAAATACTATCTGGAGACGTTCTCATTAAACTTTTTAAACAGAGAAGAACTAGTAGGAATCAAATATTCTAGAATCGTATTTAATAGCATTTACATTTTCCAGGGCTTTAGTTTATAAACAACCTAGAACTCGTCAGTGTGAAACAGAGGCCGGCAAGACCCATAATTCCACTGAGATGACCTTCCTCTGAGTCAGCCAATACGGATAAGATGTAAGAACAGCAGAATTCAAAAACAGCAGTATTTCTCATACACTAGTCAAAATACCATTAGGTATATAAATCACATTAATAGAAAAAAATTTCTGGATGCTGGTAGGGCCTTTGGGTTGATCAGAAAAACTTATTGTGACTGACTTGAGGTTCATGAGAAATTACAGCATCAGGATTCCTCACCAAAAGAAAAGTCATTAAATTTAAGTACATGAATAAGGTAACACATACCTGGGACTCCAGCATGTAGGAGGTTGAGATGGGGGGAAGAGGAGTTCTAGGTCAGCCTCATCTACATAGAATGCTGGAAACTAGCCTGGCTATGTTGCAGACTGGAGGCCAGCCTGGGCTATGGTGGCATGCTGGAGACCAGCCTGATCTATGGTGGCAATTCTCTTTCAAAAAACCAACCAATCAATCAAACAAACAAACAACCACAGTAACATGGTTCTAGGTACTTGTTCTTCTGAACAGTTTGTTATCACAAATAAGTATATTGTTTGTTTCTCACTACAGTTCTTTTACAAACAGGGATATATACTGGTTACTTCTGCATCATTGTGATAAAGTCACTGACAGAAACAAAGGAGTGTGGATTTATTTTGCTCACTGTTTCAGAGGGTTCTGTCCATGGTTACTTAACTTGAACATGGGAAGAAAGCAGAGTGAAGGGAAATACTGAGCCTTTGCTGCATTTCCCTTTCAGTCCTTGTGGACCTTAGCCCATGAAGTGGTGGAATCTACATTTAGGGCGGGTCTTCTGGTCTCAGTCAATCCTTTATAGACATGCCCTCCCAGACACACAAGAGGTGTGCCTTACTACTCCATGTGCTTCTAACTCCACTCAGGTAGACAATGAAGATCAGCCATCTCAGGCTACTTTGAGAGAAAACAAAAATCAATCAATCAATCAATCAATCAAACAAACACCCCTCCCCCCAAAAAAATCAAAACAAAAGAAATACATAGAGCCAGATACAGATGTTTGCTGCTGTAACATAACCTGGGGATTCTCCATTAGTTAGAAGCAATCTTTTTGGTCACCATTGTTTGAAGCTTAGAATATTAGGTGGCATAGGATGAAGAGTGGAAGGGAAGGGGAAGCAAACTTGGGATAGATCTCTCCTTATATGAGCCTAGGGAGGGAATTTGTGTTATTTAGAAAGAAAACTCAGCCCAGATTCCAGAGATTAGTTTGTGAATTCACAACAGTTGGTTGCTTCGATTTGTTTTCAAATCCGCTTCAGTGAAGTATTGCTGGTGGGTGATTTACTGCTTTCCTGAATTGCTACAGCTTTGCATGTGTCTGAAATCATTGCCACAGTAAGACAAAGACTATATCTATCTAACCCTACCAAGGTTTCTTTCTGGCCCCTGGCTATTGTTCCCAGTGCCTTTGGTTTGAATCACAGAGTGGCTTTTCTGTTGTAACCTTATCATAGTGACTGGGGTTTTTATATAAATGCAACCATAGGCTTCATTTCACCCTTCTTGGACTAAGCATAATGATCTTGGAAGTAGTTCTTTTTCTTCTTCTTCGTTTATTAATATGCTAGAAGTTTGTTTGATTGTCTAATAATATTCCACTGTTTAGCTATTACCTGTTGGAGCATCTGGATTCCTTCCAGTTTCTGCTAATTGTGCATAACACTGCTATGAACTGTATCCAGATTCTGTTATCGTGCACAAAGCTAATGTAAATATTTGTGTACAAGTCATTGCGTGGACATATGTTCCAATTTCTTTTGTATAAATACTTAGACTGGATGTCTGGATGATACATTTGACTTTTAAAGATCCCAACAGCTTCTACGTGATTATGCCATATTCCATTTCAGCAGGGTTCCTGTTGACTCACATCCTCATTAACATGTTGTAATTCCCATCCTTTTAACTGTGGCCATTCTAATGGAAGTGCACAGCTTTATCATTGTATCTTTCATCCTCACTTTGCAGATCAGTAATGCACTCTACATATTTTCATGCCACAAACCTTTATTAGGAAGTTATCTATTCTGATTGTCTGTTTTTACAGTGTTTTCTCTCCTTCTCTCCCTATCTCTTTTTGTGATGTATTTGAGGCAGGATCACAGGTAATCCAGTATGGTCTTAAACTCACTATAGAATTAAGCATGAGCTGCCTCTGAATCCCAAGTGCTGGAATTCTAGGCATGCACCATCTCACCCAGCTAGGTTGCTTGCTTTCTTATGTATTCTGAACGTGAGCCCTTTGTTAAATACAACCACTGTGAATACCTTTTTACACTTTGTGAACTGTCTGTATGTTTATGATTAGCAATGTCTTTTTATTTTTTCAATTTTTATTAGCTATTTTCTTCACTTACATTTCAAATGATATCCCAAAAGTCCCCTATACCCTTCCCCTGCCCTGCTCCCCGCCCCCCCCCCCCCACTCTCACTTCTTGGCCCTGGCATTCCCCTGTACTGGGGCATATAAAATTTGCAAGACCAAGGGGCCTCTCTTCCCAATGATGGCTGACTAGGTCATCTTCTGCTACATATGCAGCTAGAGACATGAGGTCTAGGGGTACTGGTTAGTTCATATTGTTGTTCCACTTATAGGGTTGCAGATCCCTTCAGCTCCTTGGGTACTTTGTCTAGCTCCTCCATCGGGGGCTCTGTGTTCCATCTAATAGATGACAATGAGCATCCACATCTGTATTTTCTAGGCACTGGCATAGCCTTATATGAGACAGCTATATCAGGGTCCTTTCAGCAAAATCTTGCTGGCGTATGCAATAGTGTCTGGGTTTGGTGATGGATTATGGGATAGATCCCCAGGTGGGGCAGTCTCTGGATGGTCCATCCTTTCGTCTCCGCTCCAAACTTTGTCTCTGTAATTCCTTCCATGGGTATATTGTTCCCTATTCTAAGAAGGAATGAAGTATCCACTCTTTGGTCTTCCTTCTTCTTGATTTTGTGTGTGTGTGTGTGTGTGTGTGTGTGTGTGTGTGTGTGGTTTGCAAAAGCAATATCTTTTTAAAAGGAGAAGAATAATATTGGTAAATCCTATTTGTATTTCCTTTATAATGTGCTTTTTGTCCTATTTCAGAAGCCTTGCCAAAACCTAATATCAATAGAAGTTGTCCTTATTTTCCTCTAGAAATGTTATTATTTATGCTTTGATTTAGGTTTATGATTTAGGTATTTTTATGTATTTTGAGATAATGACAGATATTCTTTAAAAAATAGGTGGCTATCAAAAATCATTCTATGTTATTGTTTGAAAGAGGCATTTTCTCACCAAAGCTCATGTTGATGTTCAATCCCTATTATGAGGTATAAAGAGGTCGAGAAACATAAACTGTCATGATTAGAGGACAGGAAGGCCTTTGCAGTGCTAGGTTTAAACAAGGTCATCAAGGTAGAGCTCTGTGTTGGCTGTAGTGGCTCCAGAAGAAGAGTGGGAGACAACAAAGATGTACATGTGGGTTCCCTGTCACTCTCATCACAAGATATCTTCACTGTATTGAGACTCTACCAACCACAAGGCCATATGATGAGTCCCCTTGACCTTGAACCTCCAGAACTATGAGCCCATGTTCATAACCTACTTGTGGCATTGTGTTATTAGCAACAGAAATTGATATAATGCATTCAGGAATCTCTGATCCTCTTTGCCATGTTTGCTCAATGTTATGGACTAAAGTGTGGCCATTTCTAGCCATTGTTTCCCCTCCCAGTCATAAGCCTGATTACTATGAGTGTCATCTTAATTGCTATAGATAGCATGAATTCTCCAACTTTCTTCTTTTTCACCTTTGTGTTGGCTATTCTAGATCCATCAAATCTATAAGTAAATTTCTGAATCAACATGTCAGTTTCAGTGACAATGACTGCTGAATTTTGACTGGGATTGCTCTGACTATATAGATCAATTTGGGTGGAATTGCTATCTTAAGGACAAAATAATTTAGAGAACATGAATATCTAATGAAATATGAATTGGAGTCTTTCAATAAAATCATGAACATGATTTTTTTCCACTATTTGTATGATTCTTCCTTAGATTCTCTCAGCAATGCTCTACAGTTTTCACTGAGAAGTTGTCTTCTATCCTTTGTGAAGTATGCTCAGAGGATGCTGTCATTTTTAGATGCTCTTACAAACAGAATTCTAAATTGAAAAATTTCAATATCTAATGTTAGTATGCAAAACCAAATTGTTTGACATATTATGTTTCACATCAATTTCTTTAGGATTTTCTTTTCTTTTGGTTGGATATTTTATGTATTTACATTTCAAATGCTATCCCCTTTCCCTGTTTCCCCTCCAGGATCCCCCTCACCAAGTCTTCCAAGTGCTTCTATGAGGATGCGCACCCTCCCACCTGCACACTCCCACCTCACCACCCTGGTATTCCCCTCCATTAGGGCATTGAGCCTTCACAGGACCAAGGGCTTCTCTTCCTAATAATGACAGACAATGCTCTGCTATATATGTGGCTGGAGTCATGGGTCCCTCCATGTGTACTCTTTGGTTGGTGGTTTAGTCCCTGGGAGCTCTGGGGGGTTTGTTTGGTTGACATCTTTAGGATTTTCTACATAAATTCTCATACTGTATATAATTAGAATTCAGTTTTCTTCTGTTTCTTCTGACGTGATTTTGGTTTCCTTTGTTTTTTTTTTTTCCCCTTCTTTCATCATTACACAGGTTTTGTTGTTCTTTCCAAGAGATGGGCTGATGGGGAGAAGAGAAAATGAGCATAGTGGATCTGTAAAAGCAGGTCAGCATAGCTGAACTTTTTGAATAGAGCTTTATGTTGGTTTTAAAGGTGAATTCTTAGTAGACTTAGCAGACATCTCAAACTGTTCCTCATGGAAAGGCAGAGTGGTAGCCGATGGAATGAAGAAAATCAAGACATGGTGAAGAGACAGGTTTATAGTTAGAAGGAGACAAGCATTAGTTGCAACCTGTTTTGTTGTTGCTTCCTGGGTCATTCATATGGAAGTTGCTGAGAGCTGGTTTTAAGGGAAGAGACATGTGTTAGAAAGAGAATGAGGCTGTGTTGAGATAGCTGGAAAGTATCGTCAATGTCAGGACTTTTAGTGATTGTTCAAGTAGGTAGATGAATGCCAGACAATCAGTTCTAGAGAACTATGTTTCTCAAATCCCCTTGTATCTACTCCTGAATCCAGGGTTGGCTGCAAAAGCAGCCTCAGTTTCCAGTCTCTGTTTCTGGATTCTAGTCTGCTGCTCAAACAGTGTCCTCCCTTCTTGCAAGAGACTCCTCCCAATTCCTTTCTAATAGTATGCCCCTTTCTCTGTTAGAGCTCCCACATAGGTTGTCCTTTATCAAGTAGTCAGCTGGGAAACATGTACAATACAAGTAATGCCGAATGGACTCAGGGTTGTTGTTGTATGTGTGTAGATATAGATATCTATGTATATATGCATACAATGATAATAATTACAGAATATGAATTTGTGAGCATGGGAGGAGTTGTTTCAGGGAAGGAAGGATAGGAATGATATATAGTGCTTACATATGAAGTTCCCCAAAAAGGTTAAGAAAAAAATATACTATAAAAACTTAAGAGGGTGATCTTGAACTTCAGCCTGAGTTTGAGGTAAAAGATGTTTGTTACTATGCTCCTTTGACTGTCTAATATAACTAACTGTTTCAGTAGGGGATATAGGTATTGATTTGTCACTGACTCCGTGATGCTAGATTGCATATTCCTTCTGTATGTGAGCATAATCACCATTATATTACTTATCCCAGAATAAAATGTGGCTAACACATTGAATAAAGATGATACAAGCAAAAAAAAATATTGCACATAGCTCTATACAATTAAAAGAAGGAATGTGTGAGAGAAGAATATTCTATTAAGGCTTTATTCTGAGATAGTTAGCAAAAGCATGTAATTATTAGATGGTAGGATCAGATTACTAATTTGGAAAGTATCTCCTGGCTTCTATGAGGAAAGTGAATGAAGAGGCATAAGACATCACTTGAGAGATAACTGCTGATTCCTGACTTCAAATGGTGGGGAGCTGATATGAAATGAATAGGATTAGGGGGAAATTAATAGAATTTAGATTCTGATTAATTTTGGGAGCAAGAGAGAAAATTGTTAATGGAGAATCTTAGGTTTGGGGTTTGAGGCAAAAGGACAGTCAGCAATGTCAAGGAATGAGCCCTTCAACTCTGGTCTAGGATTAGCTTGAAGATGACCTTAGTGATTTCTTCTTAGGCGGCTTAAAGCCTATGCTTATCATATTTATTTCACCATGACCAGTCACCACCTCTGCTTTTTCTCTATAGCATCTTCATTTTCAGAGTCATGGTCATAGGTTCTTTACTGGAGGTTTCCCTCTAGTTGGCAAGGTTGCTGTATATCTATATTTGAGACTGGGTCTTTCTGTATAACCCAGGCTTGTCTGGGGCTTGAGATCCCCCTACCTTGTCCCTTCGAGTGATGAAGTTACAGACATAAGCCTCTGTACCTAACTCAACAAGGTCTTTTCCCTAAGAATGCCTCTTGTGTTATCTTCCATTTACTCAGAGATAAATCTATTGAAGATCTCTATATTTATGGCTGAACTCTTCCCAGCTAGCTGATTCCTTATTTTCCTCTTGGCCTGTGGTTTGTATGCAATGTTTCTGGCAGTAAGTTTCTTTAACTATGTCTGCTACCTACTCTCTCAGGCTGTCTTATTTGGGTTACTGCTGTGAACAGACACCATAAACAAGGCAACTCTTTATAAAGGACAACATTTAGTTGGGGCTGGCTTACAGGTTCAGAGTCTCAGTCCATTATCATCATGGCAGGAAGCACAACAGTGTCCAGGCAGGTGTGGTACTGGAGGAGCTGAGAGTTCTACATCTTCATCCAAAGGAAGCCAGGAACAGACTGTCCTCAGGCAGCTAGGAGTAGGATCTCAAAGCCTACACCTACAGGGACCTCCTCCAACAAGGCCACACCTCCTAATAGTATCACTCCCTGTGCCAAATATATTCAAACCACCACATAGGCCAAACATATTCCTACCCTCTTCTCCAGTCAAATGAGGAACTCATCATTTTGTCCTTGTGCCTTCCATCTAAGGAAGCCTTGCTGATATTGATGTTCTTTCTACTTTGTAGAGCTTCAGCCTCCTCTTCAGTTCAGATGGCAATTGCTATGAATTTTCCACAGCTATCCACAGAAATCTAGATGTCTCTTTACCCCAGGTATCCCTGGGACCCAATACTGATTGATTTTATTTCTCATCTTCTCTGTGTCTTATCTCAACATCTGAGTAGTAGGCTCTTTACAGCTGATGCAGGAGGATGCTTTTCAAGCTTGTCATACATACACATGTTGAGTAAGAAAACTAGATTGTAATCAGCTCTCAGTTCATGGTGACATTTCTTCTGGATGTACTGGGACACTGGCTGTACCAGTCTGGGCATTTGTCTATTGCATCTGGGACATCCTCAGCCACTATATCAGGTTCAAAGGTACCAATCCTGCTTCCTGCCCTTACACTCACCCTTATTTGTCATCATATTGACTGAGCTGAGAGTCTTCCATATCAGACAGACATGCTACAAGCTCCTCCAGGCACTCAGCAGAAGCCCTTGTTTCCAGCCTGACCCCTTTTATCCTTTTGGTTCCTTCCTCTTTGCCACACAGTTTGTCCTTCCTATAAATTAGCACACTTCTTTACAGAAAGCACACCTTCATACCAAGGTTTCTTTCAGGTTCTGTGTATTTCTGGCAACAATACCCTTCTTTATTATTCTCCCTACCTCAGCAATGAATAATTCTCTGCCCTACATTAGTACAGTTCCCAGGGTGAATGAACATGTTAGGGAAGAGGTAGGGTGCATCAGAGAGTGACCTTCAGCACAAAAGTAGTTCATCTGAAGGGAACTTCTACCCTTATAGTCTTTTACAAAGGGGGAGTTTCTTTCCTGTTTAGGTGATTGGGCCCTGACTTATTTTTTTTGCTTCCCTCACAGCCCCAAATTCTCTCTCCTAAAGAAGGATGCTTTATATAGACAGCAACTTCAGGACATCATTGCCTAGCACTCCTGACACTTGCTTCTTTTAGTGGGGCACATGCAAGAGACAATGATGGGAAGAGGGAGGGACCCAGAGCTTATACACCCACTGCCTTCCAGCTGTTGCAGCAAAGAGTTGATCATCAACAGCAAAAGGCACTTCCTCTGCCGCTCCAGTTCTTTAAGCTCTGTGTGGCCAATCTTTCCAAGGTCCGTTATGATAACAGGCTGTATTTCTGCTACCATGGAACACTTAGACATCCCTTGATGTTCTTTTGGACCTCTCCCTTTGATACGCGCCCTTGGTCTGTTACACGGATCCTAATTAATATGTCTACTCAGAGAAATCCCAGATGTAACAATTTACCTCTTCAATGACAGAAGTGGGATCCCATGGCTTTCCATCCCATGGTACTACACGGGATGACTGACTACCACAAAATCACCTATAATCCTAGACTACAAAAGATAAAAAGGAGCCTGACTCAGTACTTGTATATGAACCCAGGCTTACTTTTGAAAATCCATGCTTGCAGACATGAACTCTGTTACTGCAGGTGTTCTGATTTTATTTTTTTAATTTATTGACCCTTTGCCTTGCAGGTTCCCAGTTAACTTTGTAGGTTTCCAGAGAGTGGAAGTACACTTGATAGACTGTTCCTGTCTAAATCATAGGAACATAACTCTGATCTTACCCTGCTAAGTTATTAATTGAAATCCTTCCTTGTATGTCAGCTAGCTTGTCACTAGAGGAGAGATCTGACAAAATGTCCCATGAGCAGTTGTGATTCAGGGCCACCATCTTCAGGGTAACTCCTTCCTTCCTTGCACTTGTGTACTTCCTTCCACTCAGCCAGGACAGTCCATGCTCTGAACTGAACAAGCTATTAGTCATTAGATACTATCAGACAGAAACTTTAACCTGGTGCCTGACTGGAGTTCACTGTTCATTAGAGGCCTTCAGTGATCCTGGTTTTAATACTTTGGTCTTCATAGATCATGGTCCTGGAAGAAATTGCTAGCACATTTCCAAGTTATTTTACCTGGCTATTTCCTCTGCCAGTCTTAAAATGTATACTCCTTCCTTTTCCGTGATTCCTCTCAAAGAAAACAGCCATTTGTTCTTTCAAAGTGCACTATAGCAGCAGCCTCTCAGGGAAGGATGCTTTTCCTTCAAATGTTAAGGTTACAGGGTCCAGAAGGGCCAGCAAATGCCAACCTGAAATGGATGTCTCCCAAGCACAAGTTCTGCCTGTCACACAAGCATAAAGCAAATGGCCCAATGGAAGCATCGTGTAAATCACTCAACAGAGAGTGCCAAAAATTTCATTGCATTCCTCCCAGAACCTAAAGCCCAAAGAGCCTCGTTCTCCAAACTCTCACCTAGAAACTGGGGAGGGAAAATGAGCTGTGAATAACTGTAGGGGAAGTGTGAGGGGTGGAGAGACCTGAATGGACCACCTTCTAATCTACATTCACACAGTATTTTGTATCCAGCAATGAATCAAAATTGTTGAGCTCAGTTCATTACCTTAAAGGCCTTAAACTCCTGTTATCATTCAGTGATGGAGCCATGACTTGTATAGGCGTCTACACTTTTTAAAAGATGTTGGTCTACCTGGCTTTTATTTGATTTGGGGGATCAGTGTAGATGGGGTTCAGGTGCCAGAGTTAATGAGTAGTGCACTGCATTATTGTCTTGGGAATAAAGGCTTTGGTTTCTTAAGCTACAGTATACCCTGGGGAAAGAAAAATGTCATATATATCTCTAAGGAATATATGTTATATATATCTAAGGAAAGCCACTTCAACCCATTTTAAAATAAATGTGCTTTTACAAGAAACATTTTTTTAAAAAAATTCTTTGAAACAATATTTATTGGGGCTTCCAAGAAATAATTATTGTAGCAGGGATGGGGTTGGGGGGGGGAGTAGCCTGCCCTCTCAGATATAGGAAGTTAGGTTGGGTTTGATCTGAAGCACTCCTAAAAATTGGGAAAAGAAATGGGTTTCCTTCTAGGAATCCAGCTGTAACTGCAGCACCATGAAACAGATCATGTGTGTATAGCATTTTGTACTGAAAAATCAAGATTTGACTCAATGTTTTATATTTTAGAGCTTTGTGACTGCTACAATAAAGTGTCACACACATGTTGATTTCAGACAGTGGAAATTGATGGGGTCACAATAGGGAGCAGAAATGTCAAATCAGGACTACACCTGGGAGAAGGGAGCATCAATAGAACAGCAAAAACAGAAGCCTCCATTCTTCATCTCTCTCCAGAAAACAGAAGGTAGTTGTCTATGAAGAAAAAAATGGCCTTGGGAAGGGCCATTAAAAAAAAGAAAAGCAGCACACAGTGAGCAAACTTCCAAGTTGATACCTACAAGGGACTTCTGAGGACAACTAAGGTGCCTGGGGATGGTTAGGAACCAAGAAGGAAGAGGATATCATCCACCGGGAGGGTGTACCATGGTCCTCAGTGGTTTGATCCTGTTGTAGATGGTGTGAGCATTTTTTGCCACTGGTTGATGATTATAAAATGCATCCTTGCCACTAACCTCAATGAGAAAAATGACAATGGTGTAAGCTTCAGAAATGTACTTCTAATGCCAGTTTGATGCCCTGGGCTAGGATCTCCATCCCTCTCAAATCTGCATGTGTTCTGCATGCTTCAGCTGTGACCACAAGTCATTACTCCAGAGCCCTGCTCCATTGTTGCTCCACATGTGCCAACACAGCATCCTCTGTAGCCACACTGCATGTGTTCACTCTTTTAACACCAGGACTCCTGCTGTATGCAGCTCTTGCAGTCCTGGTTGGTCTGTGCATAGCACTTTGTATCCCTCTAGCTTTGATGCTGCCCCATGAGTGCTTCTGCGTTGCACGTCAGAGGTGCTGGGGACCAAGCCTGTGGCCTGATGTGATTTAGGAAGTGTTCTAAAACTGAGCTACAATGTAGATCAGAAGGCAGACTTACAGAAAAGAGAATTAAAAAAAACCCTTTAACTGTATCACTAGTGTGATAGTAGAGATAACTGTCAGGAGTTCAGTGGGTTGCAATGAGCAGTAAATACCCTTTCGCTCCATTTAAGAGAACTGTGTGTCCACATCTAGAGTACATTTCAAGGGTTAGATGTAATAATTGTATAACATTTGTATGCTTAGATGGGTTCTGCAGAGGGAGCAAAGATGACCACTTTAGTTCTAGCAATACAAAGCTTTTATCTGTTGAAAATTACTATGCAACAGAGGCACAAAACCAAGCTAGAAATAAAACGGGTGACAACGTGTATGTGGGTGGGTACGAGTGGGTGGTTGTTATTCAGTGGATTTCAATATTAAACCTCCTTAGCAGATTTCTTCCTATAAATGATATCTCAAAGTTTTCTTAGCAGGAAACCATGTACTATCATTTCCAGCATTCCACACAACCCCTCCCTGTGTTCATTAGCAAATTTACTCCATTCCTTCAAGAATAAAATACCCTGGTTGTGCTGATGAGAATAAACTCATTCCGAATTTGCAAACCTTTCTCTAAAGGATGTGATTGTGCCTCGATATTTTAGGCACCTCAGCCATAGAATCTCTGTTGAAACACCAAAACTCTCCTTTTCAGAGCAGCATGGCGGCAGGTATGCTGGTCCTGCACATTGCTGGTCTCCAGTGAAGCTATTTATACAAACAAGTTGCCTAGAACAGGACCATATGCCTGTTTAGCTTATTCTAGATCACAGGACAATACACTTAATGCATTTACAGTAAACATTTGAACTTCCCTTTTAGATGAAAATTGCCATTGATTTGGTCAGCATCCACTGCCTTTTCAATGTCCAATTCAACTCTGCACACATAACCCTGGAGGCCATATCTGAGGCTGAGGTCAGATACAAACACATTGTTCCTTCATGAAGTACTGTGACAACTCTGGGCCTCTCCTCATATAATGAGATGATCTTGCGACAACATGGTTTTCTGCATTCTTATTTTCCTTTCACATTAAGTGGAACCTCAAAGTTCATTGAGACTATGTAGTTTCACAAAGAGGAAGATAAGCTGTAGAAGTGTTAAGTGATGTGCTAACACCAAGCGTAAGCCCACCCTACTCATTGGCTGCTTTTCTCCCAGATGGTCTTGAACTCACTGCCATAGTTTACTGGATTGCATTGGGCTGCTAAAAACCCTCAGCAAAGCTTGGGATGTGTGATTTCAGTCATAAAGCCATGTATGACACTGACAGTAATGAGCAAGGAGGGACCCCTGTACACAGGAGTTGAGGGCACGCATAGCCTTGTAGAACCTTACAATAGTTTATATGTTTCTTAAAAATATTTAATGCCATTATATCTTTATTGCTCACCTACTTTTCTATCTAAACTTGCCTTGAACTTGTTTATATTTTGGCTTTTACAACTAGTTCAGGTAATACATTCCATATGTGTACTTCCCATCTAGAGAAGAAGGTCTTCTCATTAATTTGGAGCCTATATTTTATCAAAACTGTTGCTGACATAAATGAGTGAGTACCAGGATTTATTGTCCCATAAAGCTCCTAGGGAGAAAGCAGTCTGAGGATGTACTCTGCAAAATGGGCCTTTGAGTATTTTTTTGCACCAAAGCAACATAATCAGACAATATTTTTCTGCTGGTTTTAGCTACTAAACCTTTCTGGAGTAGAGAAAAACCAAATAACTCTGTATTGCAGGTTAGGTAATACAGGTAACAGATTCACAAGCCTATATGACATACTTCCCTGTAAAGGATAACATATAACATACCCTGCTATCAATCTGCCTTCATCCACTAGAACAGTAACAGCAAAGACTGATATAGACAGTAGTCATGTGATAAACATTGTTGAATAAATGAAGCCATGGAGATATAAGAACCTGAATCCTAGTCTGATCCTGATGCTCTCTTCCCTGGGCCATCTGGAGGACCTAAGGGTCCTCTATGGAGCCTGTTCTCTGTGGATGGATTTTTGACTGCTTGCAATACAAAGCTTTGGAATAAAGCTCACATGCGGAGGGCCCCTAAACCCATCAAGGAAAACAAAGCACATACAATTCCTAATCTACAGATGAACAAATAGGCTCAGAGACAAGAATGGATGTACTTGTGGTCTTACTAGTAAAAAGCAGTAATGCTGTAGATGCCACAATACACCAGTCATTTAAAACTCTTGACCACAACTTTAAAAAAAAGGACATTATGACTCCAAACACCAATGTATAGCCACACAATTAAAGCTTTCATAAAGAATGCCAGTGCTAATATATTCTTAGATAGTTTTAACAGACATGGATTCATGTATGTATGTATCTATGTATGTATATATGTATGTATGTGTGTATGTATGTATGCATGCATTCTTTTTCTGCACAACTCCTTTACTTATTTTTTTCTCACCTTTTCAAAATTGGAAGGGCAATCACCTCATCTTTGTTAGGTATTCTTTGAGGTCACTGAGTTAGGGGGTGCAGAATGGTTCCTTCCTGCTAGAGTTAGAGCATGAGAAAGTCAGGAGAGAGGCAACTTGAAAGTTTTCACAAAATCAGAAATGGAACAGAATCCAGGCCTGGATGTCTGGATGAATCTGGGCAGGAAGCAGTTAAGGGAGCATGAGATGCTCTGAGCTGCCAAGACCACCTCCAAACTCCTGCAAGATTAGACAGGGAACAGATGTGAAGCGAGCCAGAGGCCTTCAGAGGAAGATAGGGATGACATGCATTGACCTTGTCGAGGGCCTGACAAAGGGACCAGAGCTTTTTGAAGTCGTAGCAGTGGGGCCATTTTTTTATGGACTCTCCAAGGTTATATAGACTTTTTTGTTTTTTTTTTGTTTTTTTTTTTTCCAACAGAGAACGTTTAATTACAGCTAGTTGTTTACAAGGAAGGGAAGTGAGCCCAAAGGGGGCTATCAGGGTGACTGCACAGAAAGTAAACAAAGGACCCTGTACAACAGCTGAGCTTTTCCTGAGTTCCCTGTGGCTGATAAGAGTCCCATCATCCCTGGAGATGACTTTTGTCTATTTTGCCGAGAGTAGAGAAATACTGAAAGAAAAGATGTCCCAGACTTATGAACTCGTGGTGTCAGGAGTTTGGTCATGATCTCATTTGAAACTGTCTTTTTTAGTGGTGAGGCAACTAGGTCCTGATTGCAGGAGGTTGAACATTGGGTCCCACATGCCCATGGGCATTACCACAGGGACTCCTGAATATGGGCTATTGGTGGCTCTTCAAGCCAAGTCTCTGATTAAGGCCTCTTGCTTTATCTCTGACAAGATTGTCTCTACTCAGAAGAGGGCCAGCTAGAGTGGAATGTGAGCCAGGGAGGAAGATAGGGGATTCAGCACACCTCTGATAGGGCTCTGTGGACCCAAGGGCTACTAAGAAGTCTAGGTTAGGCATCCAACAGACTCTCCTAATAGGAGAAATTACCCTATGTAATATCTGGTTCCCTGGGCAATGAACAAGGGATTTTAGCAAGGTAGGTGCATACTAAGATGCTTGTCTAAGGGAACTGGGCTTCCATGCATCCCTGGAAGGATGCCCTGGGCTCCAGGTATGGGGAAAGGAGTGGGATGCCTTGGGTATATGAGGCCTTCTTAGCCTTTCTTGAAGAAAGACTGGCCCAAGTATCCAGTACTCACCATAAACGAGTGGAGCAAATTCAATACTAGGTGCTGGCTGTTCTCTCAGTAGGTATCTGTTAGAAAGCATTAGGAATGCTGTATATTAGCTCCGTCTCTAGGAAAATCCTTTCATGACAGCAGAGCCATGTATTCTACTTGGAGACTATGCATATCATTAGGATTAAACTATCTACTCCAAAGTATAGAAAAGTTATCTACTTATATTTGGAATTCACATTAAAACTGAAAGATAACATAATTGTTTCATAGGAAGATTTGAGAAGATTTAACTCATTGCTTATTTCCCACTTATTATTAAGACCAAATTCCTTTAGTTTAAGGGGTGGAAAACTGGGGGTGGGAGGTTCAAAGACACAATTTGAGTCACCCTAGGGACAAGTAAGCTATGGTGAAGTTGGCTGTGGGGATTGGCATGGCAGATGAGCCTGTGTTTCCTGGGAGAGTTGTTATGAAGTCAGGAAGAAGGCAAGGACTGAGGACAGTCCACAGAGATAAGAAAGGGCCAGCAGAGCCATAATTTACTGTCACAGCCTGGGCTCAAGGCTTACCTTCTCTTTTTGTTTCTATCCATTCAAGTTCCTATCATGGACTCCTAGAGAGGCCTGATGTTTTGGGGGTCAGAAGTCGAAGCCTTTCTGTTTCCTGCCCTGGAACCTGTTCAGGGATAGCTCTCACTAGAGTGGTGAGCTAGCTTCACTTGGAGCCTGTCTGTGTAAGGACCTCATGCGATTGATGCTTATGTCACCTCACACTGCTTGGTGCCTCATCAAAGGTACACTGTGATGTAATGACTCATACAGTAGACGACGCCTGCACATTTGGCAGTGGTGTGTGGACTTGAGCTTTCCTCATATTGCCCCGTTCTCTGTCTCAGTATGTTGTATGGTGAGCCCCTATTTCTCCACAAGACTCATACCAAATGCTGTATGTGTTTACCAGTCTTTCATTGCATTGTCATGGAATTTCTACCAGAGGCACATGTAGCTATCGTACCCTTAATCTTACCTGCACAGAGGCTGTTTGTATTTTCCTCCCAGTATCTAGCATAATGTTTGGTGCCTAGTTATGGCTACTTGGTTATCTGGTGAGAAGAAACCTGTGTCTGAGGGATACCATTAATACCGCTAGTGGGTTTTAGCCTGTGTGTAGCCACACTCAGGAGCATAGGGAATGAGTGAGCAGGTCCTTCTTGATTTCAGCTTCCCACAAAGAGTCAACCATGTGTATTGAATGAGTCAAATATCCTAATGTGCCAGCAATACTTTCTGGGAGTTCAGCATCTGAAGGCATTAATGCAGCATATGAGAAGTTGACATACATCTCTAAACCTGGCGAGTAACAAAAGGTTTTTATGAAATGCTGGCAAATGGAATCCATGCAACCTGACTCTGTATGGCTAGTGCCATGGCAGCTGTGCAGACAGGAGACATATGTGTGGTTTTGCCTTTCTGGCTGGACCAGATGGACAAGGTGGACACTGTGATGTGACATCTGAACTTTTGCCTCTGGCTATATACAGACTTTTCTGGTGGAACTTCTCAAAAGCAGCTCCTTCTTCCTCAGAGATGAGGCACTTTGTGGGATGATTTCAGCAAAAGGGAGAGACCCATGTTGGCGGTGGAGGCAGCAGGTAGGCTGCAGAGATTACACTCCCAGCCTTTATTGTGGCTACTCATGAGAGTTTGTTTGGAGACTAGCTAAGGAGCAAGAAGATTAGTTCTTCTCTATTGGCGAAGGCCAACCTCTTGATTGAATGCACAGATTCAGGAGGGATGCACATAGAGGCATGAGGGGGGAAGGTGGTACCTGCTTAGCCCAGTTAGCAGAGTCAACCCTAGAGAACAATGGGTGACAGATATCACAGGCACATCGCCCTCACATGCAGAGATGGACATTCTTTATTTTTTTACTTTAGGGCAAATTTCCAGTCATTCTTTTCTGTAAGACAGGAAGCTTTTCTACGTGTTTTCTTTTATGTTATCTTTCTTCCTCTTAGTTCTCTCTATTAGGAGTGTTATAAGATACACAGTGCTTGGTGAGGACATCATAGTAAAACCCCTGTTTTTCTCACCCAGACACAGTGATTATCAACACTTTTGTTCCCTTCTCCGTAGGACCTACACACTCTGGAGTGCATGATTCCCGAGATATTCCAATTCTACAAAGATAGGGATTTTTTTGCTTCAATTGTTCCTGGCCAACAATTGTTTCCTCATTCCAAAATGTATGTGAGAGGGCATAGTCTACCCAAACTGCAGGAATAGATCTAAAAGGTGAGACAGGGGGAGGGGATATTATTTAGTCCTGATGATACTCAATTATGTGCAGTACGAGGCCAACACAAGGTTGCTAAAAGCCTCAAGGCTAGCTCAGAGCTGCTGCATTGAGCAGGCATGCAGGAGCTACATTTTTTTTTAAATATTTTTATTAGGTATTTTTCTCATTTACATTTCCAATGCTATCCCAAAAGTCCCCCATACCCTCCCCCCCGACTCCCCTTCCCAACCACTCCCCCTTTTTGGCCCTGGCGTTTCCCTGTCCTGGGGCATATATAGTTTGCATGTCCAGTGGGCCTCTCTTTCCAGTGATGGCCGACTAGGCCATCTTTTGATACATATGCAGCTAGAGACAAGAGTTTCTTCTTGAGTTTCATGCGTTTAGCAAATTGTATCTTATATCTTGGGTATCCTAAGCTACATTTTTAAATGATAGTTTTGCACAACCACCAATAGCAGGTCACACTAGCATGTTGCATCTGGAAGTTGGATATCCCCATCACCCTTTCTTCAAGAGATGATATCTTCCTTTCCCAATCTTATATCTCTCTGTCTGATGCATGAAGAGGACTCCTTAATGTTTTTAAATTTTTCATTTCCCTTACCCCTTTTAAAAGTCTCATCAAGAAATCTATTGTTGGGCATTTTTTTCTAGCTTTTATAAACTAATACCTGTAATGGATTGATAATATTCAAAATAACCTTCTATCTGGCTTTGGCCACTCTAGCCATGTGTGTAGTGAGTCTGCCTGGGCAACTTTGCTTCTGTTACTGATGTCAGTGTATCTCTTGGGTGTGAGATACAATAACGATGGGTAGAGAGAATATGGCACTTACAGACTTTTCCATTTAGTCCCTGGAAACATGTCATGTTAAGATAGATCACTGTGTTCTTACCTGTAAATATGGGACTGCCACTTATTAACTCCTTTTCTAGTGAAGCATCCATATGCTCCAGGGAAAACCTTTCTTAATGATGTAGTTTTATGCAATGTGGTGCCTAACAAATAAAAAAAAATCAAGGCCAGTTCAAAAGGGCAGAATACAGATTTTTACATACATGTATGGTAGGTGATTACATTCCATGTCATGAGCTGATCTGAAAGAGGAGAGAAAACCTTTCACTCACTGGGTTGAGCATTTTAAATTGCTGAATTATAACATGTTAATGCTGAATTATAATGGTAATGAGTAAGTTAACATGCATTTGCATTCTAATAGTATGCGCTATACATTGTCCTGACAGAGCTTTGGAAAATTCTCAGAACCCCTAGTCTTACAGGTAAAGAAGAAAGGACCAACAATTTCTATGACTCCTTTCATGCCATGCTTTAAAACCAAGATAGTAGACCCAGTCACCTTTGTCCTGCATTAATAGTATGTAGTGAGGGCGTACACAATGAGATCAATTGCCTAGAAGTTGGAACTGTCCACAGAACCACCAATCAGAGACCTGCCTGAGTATCTTTTTGACTTGGTTATCTCACCACCAGGAATTATTACATATGTATTACATACATGGGTTTTAGATGTCTGCAGTCAATGTGGATTTGGTTTGTTATGCACAATAAGGCCAAAATATTTGGTATTCAGCTATAAAAATGCTAGAGTTTTTCCTCCAAAAATCAATATTAGTCAGGGGACATGTAAGACATGACAATCAATATGCACATACTCTATTTCAACAGCTTTGCCTTTTCCTTTAAACCTGTGAGGCAAAATATCAACTGCGCTGCAGCAGTCACTTCCTGCTCTCTTCCTATTTTTTCCAGCCAGCACTGAAGCACAGTTTACATGGAAGGTATGAGTCTACAGTCCCACTCTGAATGGCAACTTCCTGTATCAGAACAGTCACTCAGTGCTTCAGGAAATGAGACTCTAAATTGCTCTCAATGCATAATCAGGTCTATATACAGACAGAAGCTCCTTTCCAAGTTTGTGATCTCTGAGCACCAAATGATGAATCTAGGAGAAAACTGGGGGTGGGGTGGGTGGGCGCTTCCATGCCTCACAAAGGAGCACAGACCACAGCTTATTAATTTATTTCATAAGAACTGATCATGTCTGTCCTTTGCATTAGGGGCTGTTCTGGCTGGTTGAGATCTGAGTAAAAGATAAAATTCAAGCATGAGCATATAAAGAAATGATGGGGTAACAAATGAAGTGAAAAATGCAGTAACAGGCTAAGGGGAATCCCATAGTTACTTGGGATTATTCCTTGGGGAATAATCTTGTAGGTGGGGCTTGACTGTAAAGATTGAATAAGAGGTAAGAAACATACAAAGGTAAGGAAGTGACAAAGTACAAAGATCCCAAGGATGAAGGTAGGAGGGGTACTGGAGGAACAGTAAAGAACGTATACATTCTTGTAAGAAGAAAGAGGGACCATAATTCAGAAGCCAGACCATGGGAAGCTCTGTAATGCCAGAGGGAAAGATTTGGCATTTCGTTCTTAGGGTAGTAGTAGAAAATGTGGCCTGAAGAACTACTTATAGTTTCAGTTAGCTATGAAATGAGAAACAACCCATGGCAGTAAAGAGTAGACCTAAGCCACTCTGGGTCATTTGAGTAAGTAGGCTAGGTAAGAAGAGAGAATGGCAAGCTATGGAAGTAAGCTAAGTCGTACTTGCTGATGACCTAAGTGTGGGTGTTAGGAAAAATAATCATAAATAATATTAAGACTTAGGGCTCAGGCACTTGAGGAATTAAAACCATGGATTAAATCACAATCACAGAACCTGATTGGTGGAATTAGGGATTTATACTTGGTTTACTGTGTGATTCAGTTGCTTTCCTGGGTATATGAATCTGAAGTCTAGAAGAGAGTTTGGGTAGTCATGGAGTTATTGAGGTACAATATCACCTACGGTGATTTCATAGAAAGAGAAGATCCCAGGTGACATGACACTTCAGAACTCAGCCAGCCATCAGCAGAGGAGACTTGAGGAAAGTCAGACAAAGCCTGTGATCAATGAGAATTAAAAATATTTATCGATAAAGGAGTGATCACAATTCAGAATATCTTGATTCTATTTATGATGACAAATTCCTCTTAGCCGTTGGTCATCCTCTTACAGACTGCTCCATTAGTCATGTCTTTGTCTTGAATCTCAAATTGGAGGTGGGTTTTACTCCCTCCCTTGAGTCAAAACCAGGTCCACAAGGACAAGTCTCCATTTCCCCAGTTCAGAAATGGTGAATCATTTTCTCTTGCTTAGGCTCTCTATCTAGTCCCACCTAGTATCTGAAAGGACTGTTCTTCCTCAGCACCCTCTCCCAACTAGTCCTTGCCTCCCAGGCAGAACCTGACAGCAGAGAGTGAATACAAACTAATGAAAAAGGCATGCCCACTGGGATAACATTCTGCTTTGGGGCTACTCCTGTTTGCAGACACCTACTTGAAGACTGGAATGGCCAAATGAAAATTTCCAACTCGTTCACAGAGAGAGGCTTTATAATAACTCCATAAAAGATGAAGAGAAATTCATTATTCTATTAGGAAAAGTTATCAAAGCAGAATGGTTCTACTATCCATGAATAGGTAAGGGAGGGACTAGAGAAATACACGGGGCTAATAGGTTCCTATGTTCACTGAGGCTTCAAGAATATGTTTTACCTTCTCGGTTCTTCTACATTGAAATAGCACCCTCGAACTCAGTTGCTTCATATAACAAGCATTTATTATTGAACAGCTGTGTGTGTCAGGAATACAGGAGCATCTTAGCAAGGTCATTTTGGTCCAGGAGATTATATGAGGTGGCAAAAGTATGTCACCCAGGATTGTCATAATTTAATGGCTTGACATGAGCTGCAGGGGCCACATCAAGATGGCCTCCCGACATGCTGTTGGCAGAAAACCTGAATTTCTCATGATGTGGGCCCCTTTATGGGGTTAACTGAAAACTGTCAAAGTGTCACATATATTTTCGTGACTGCATCCCAACAGAGTACATGATCCACAAGACTGGAACAAAAACTCAACACAACAACTTGGGTGATACATGCTGGAAGTCCAAGACCATCCTCACTGCCATGTTCTATTTGTTAGAAGCCACTGAGTGCAGCCCATTGTGCAGCTGAGAGGAATCAGACTCCACCTTTGGAAGCTATCCAACCACATGTGGATGCCTTTTAATTCCCTACTCTGGCTAGAATTAGATGGTGAAGTGAGAATTAGAAATTGGACTATTAGTCTGATGAAAAAGCATTGGAACAGGTGGTATTTGGGTAGGAACATCAAGATTAGAATTTTTAAATTCATAAATTTGGAGGGAAATATTGTCAACAAGTATTCTTAACTGTCTCTGGGGAGAGAAAAAGGACCAGGAAATAAGACTTAGCAAGAATAACTTCACAGCAGAGAAGCACAGTCCTTTTTCATTGCTCTTGAAGAAGTAAGGCTGCAAAAGACTCTTAATGATCCAAAGAAGAACACTGCTTTCTTCCAGATATGAGCCTACAAGGCAGTGGTCTCTGCCTTGAAGAACACACTGTGTCAGGCACTGAAGGGATTAGAGAACTGACAAGCCTAAAATATGGTCAATTATAATAAAAGTTAGCTAGAAGAAGCCCCGAATTTGAACTCTGTAGTAAATATTCTGTTCTAATCTTTCCCTTCCCCCTTCCTTTACGATTTAATACTTGGCAAGAGAAAGGCCACTGGACAGTATTTATGAGCTCATTATCTCCATGTGTCTGCTGCCATGGGGGATAGTTCTTGTAACAAGTATACTCCATTGTAGGAAGTCCACCGCAGGTGTCTTTCCATTGTGTAAATGCAGTGGTGAGCACAAACACTCTGTTGGGCCTGAATCTGTAGCTAAATGTTACTGTCAGCAGCAGATACAGAGGATTGTGATCAGATTGAGTCAGGAGAAGCTAACTTGAAGGAAGCCAATGAGGCAAATAGCCACACTGCAGGAACATGAGCAGGTCCTTCCAAGATGAGGGAGTTGAAGGCACCTCTTTCCCCAGCTCAGACCTTCAGCCTAATTCCTAAGGGGAAGAGAGAGAGAGAGAGAGAGAGAGAGAGAGAGAGAGAGAGAGAGAGAGAGAGAGAGAGAGAGAGAGAGAGAGAGAGAGAGAGTTAGTTTTCCATAGACTAGGTGGCAGATACAGGACCTCTAGGTACGCTGCACTCTCAACAGTCTCTGAAAGACAAAGGGAATATTGTTTTGTCACCATCTGTCTTAAAGGACACCAAGTCTTAAAAAACAAGCAAACAAGCAAACAAACAAACAAACAAACAAACAAACAAACAAACAAACCCAAACTCCAAGTGCTCAGTCACACAGCTGTAATGCAAACAAGCTGGGGTTCAAACTGGAAGTCTTTCACTATTCTACATCAAACAGCATAATGTCCACATTTAGAGTCTCTCATGTGACTTCTGGACACATCTGAGCCTGGATTTAAATTATTCAGTAGTAGCAACAGTATAAAATGTCATTGAGGCTCTAATGGAAAAACAAGTTTTTCTTAGCCTTAGAGACATTATTTTTTTTAAAGTTAATATAATTTTTTTTATTTCGTATTTTCCTCAATTACATTTCCAATGCTAGCCCAAAAGTCCCCCATGCCCTCCCCCCCCACTCCCCTACCCACCCATTCCCTTTTTTGGCCCTGGCATTCCCCTGTACTGGGGCATATAAAGTTTGCGTGTCCAATGGGCCTCTCTTTCCAGTGATGGCCAAGTAGGCCATCTTTTGATACATATGCAGCTAGAGTCAAGAGCTCCAGGGTACTGGTTAGTTCATAATGTTGTTGCACCTGTAGGGTTGCAGATCTCTTTAGCTCCTTGGATACTTTCTCTAGCGCCTCCATTGGGGGCCCTGTGATCCATCCAATAGCTGACTGTGAGCATCCACTTCTGTGTTTGCTAGGCCCCGGCATAGTCTCACAAGAGACAGCTATATCAGGGTCCTTTCAGCAAAATCTTGTTAGTGTATGCAATGGTGTCAGCGTTTGGAGGCTGATTATGGGATGGATCCCTGGATATGGCAGTCTCTAGATAGTCCATCCTTTTGTCTCAGCTCCAAACTTTGTCTCTGTAACTCCTTCCATGGGTGATTGTTTCCAATTCTAAGAAGGGGCAAAGTGTCCACACTTTGGTATTTGTTCTTCTTCAGTTTCATGTGTTTTGCAAATTGTATCTTATATCTCGGGCATACTAAGTTTCTGGGCTAATATCCACTTATCAGTGAGTACATACCATTTGAGTTCTTTTGTGATTGTGTTACCTCACTCAGGATGATGCCCTCCAGGTCCAACCATTTGCCTAGGAATTTCATAAATTCATTCCTTTTAATAGCTGAGTAGTACTCCAGGATTTTCAATTAGAGTGATCACAACTTAGTCTTGGTTTCTATTTCCCTTTTAATGGGTTTTCTCCCCACACCTTTTCTCAGAGAATGGGTCAATAAAACCTGGTGGTTTACAATGAGATGAAAGACTTTTGACATTCATTTATGCCATCCAATCTATTGGATATTTACCTACAGCTAGGGCTGCTGTAAAGTTTTGCTAGCATATGGGAACTGTCCATGCAAGACAAAACCCGGACAGAGAGTACTGGGCAGAAAAGAATTAATCATGTTAACTGATTGGTTTAACTTCTAGCTTTCAGTCTTTGAAGCTAACACCTATTTAAAATGGACCTACTCTGTCATTCTTGAGACTGAGACTACAGAATATTGAAATAAAATCATCACAGACTGTTGAGACAAAAAGTCTTTCCAAGGTTTTGAAATAAATAGATTGTTTTTACATGACAACCAAATACCCTACTCCCCCTGTTCACTGGATCATTCATGTTGAATTACAGCTTTTAAAGGACAGATTATTTATCTAAACTTTTGGTTAACAGGGACTGGGGAAGGGATATTTCTGCTTTCCTTTATTCTAGCTGTGATCAAAGAGGCCCATAAAGAGTCTGGTAGAGCTGGGCATGGTGGTGCATGCCTTTAATCCCAGAACTCGGGAGGCAGAGGCAGGCAGATTTCTGAGTTCGAGGCCAGCCTGGTCTACAAAGTGAGTTCCAGGACAGCCAGGGCTATACAGAGAAACCCTATCTCGAAAAACAAACAAACAAACAAACAAACAAACAAACGAGTCTGGTAGAACAGAAGAGAAAAATGGCTATTTTTCAGAACCAGCCCTGAGGTTGATAGTGGGGAAGGTAGAAGAGCCAGAAGGTAAGGATGCTTTTCAGAGAGAGCAGTTCTTCAAGGGGAAGTGCTTACGCTACAGATTTCAGGAAAATGATAGAGGCAATTAATAATGGCAAATGGGCTCATTTGTGCAGGCAGAACTTTAAGCAGCAGCTGACCAGGTGCTGGAAGAGTGGAAGCAAGTAGTCTTTGGATTGAAACAGCCACATACGTTAGCATGAGGGAAAGTCAAGGTTCCCTGTTGAGTGGGTTTCAGGTACCAGCAGCTGAGCTACAGTTGTAGAAATTAGCAGCTGTTACTATTTCTTCCTGGGATGTTTCATTTTCTTGTCTTTTATGATGTTTCTTCATTTCTAAAGCCCTGTAGCCAGAACAATCTCATGCCTTACATGTTCTCAGAATACTTCTGATTTAAACTAATCTCAGCTGCTATACACTCCTCCCCATGCTAGATCCTGTGGCCAATTTGGGGTTCAGAAAACATGGTCACCACAGATTTAGCCAGTGCAAATGATCACTCACATTCCACTGACTGCCAGATAGTTTGATCATCTTGCGCTTGCTTGAGCCCATACTACCTCCAGCTTGGACCCCTAGGGGAGAATGAGAAGGGCACCACTCCCTTTCAATATTATGGGAACACTTTCTGTACAACTTAAGGCACAGAACGACATCTTGAGTTATACATGCATGGTTCAGGAAAGTTAGTGAGCTTAGCCAAGCAAATGGAGAAAAACCATTGCTTTTCTACCTGTGAAGACTGCTGTTTTACAGAAATGAGTATTCATAAGCATGATTCAGACATCCATTTATTCAAGAGAAAAAAGTAGTTCTGATTTGCCTACAGGTGTGTATCCCCTCTCAACCTTAGAAATATAATGTAGGGGCTGGTGAGATGGCTCAATGGGTAAGAGCACTGACTACTCTTCCAAAGATCTGAGTTCAAATCCCAGCAACCACACAGTGGCTCACAACCACCGGTAATGAGAGCTGACACCCTCTTCTGGTGAGTCTGACAGCTACAGTTTACTTATAATAATAAATAATTAAAAAAAATATAATGTAAACTTTTTCTATATCATTAGATATACATTGCAATCGCCATTTTAAGCCCACCCGTGTACTTTATCAAAAGAACTTGTAATATATTATTAATGCTTAAGGATGCTATTTTGATTGCACATAAAATGCTGAGAAAAGACACAGAATTCTCGACATGGAGTCTCTGGGTAGTAATAGATGGCTTTGTCCTGCAGAAGAGTTTGAAAGCTGCCAGACATGATAGCTTGCTGTAATGGATATGTTCTATTCCTTGTTTGCCCAAACACTTCACTGACATACGAATGAAGCCCACTGTAACCTTTGTTGTCTTGGCTGTTGGCTGTTCCTGCATTTCTCAAGGATGCTCTGGTGTCCAGACCGACTTTTTCGATCCTTGAGTTGCCATCAGTTTCTTGGCTGATTGTGCCTTAGCATTGTTCTGAGGTTGGTCTCTGGTGGAGGCTGTCTGGATCACATCTTTGGGTAGTGCATCACACACCACGTCTGCTCCCTGGCTCCAACCAAGACTTTAAAGGGATTTTTTTTAAAGGCTCAGAAAGTTTCTTGGATATCAAGCAGCTCTTATAAAAATAACATTTTTATGACTTAAAATGTAAATGAATAAGGAACATGTGGATTAAATTTCCTTTGAAATGCCCAAGGGCTTAAAAAGCCGAAGAGACGAGCACTTGCAAAATGAGCTAAATCAAGTTTTGCCAAAAATAAAACACTTGAAAAATTGTTTGGGATATTTTGCTGATCCCCAGGTGCTCAGGGACTCTCCTTTCTAAATTTGGGGATGACTTAGATTTTAAAATGTAGGTCACCCAATGAAGCACACTTCGAACGAGCTCTGTGGACACTTGGCTCTCAAGTTAAAGAATGGATGTCAAAAGTCAATTTTAGATCATGGCACTTGAACTAGATCTACTTCTTCAGCATGCTATAGCCTCTTCCTCCCACTGTGGTTAGACGCTCACTGTGCAAACGATGCTTTGGGTGTGTGTGTGTGTGGGGGGTTGGTGGTGGTGATGGGCTTAGCCCTTGTTAGGGAAAGACTGATAACACCTAAAAAGAGGTCCAAATGAACATTCCTCTCCTGTTTTCTTCTGTCCCTTGACAGGTGTTTCCTGGCTTCGATCTTCAGGCAGTTTTTATTGAAGTGGAGGCCAAGGCAGAGATTCTTGTGTGAGTAATTTATCAAGGAATGATTCTTAGAGAAGTCTGGAGGAAGAAAAGCAGGAGGAGAAACTAAGCAAGACATGGCTTCTGATGAAGTTTTGCCTTAGTCCAATTCCACAGGGAGTTCAGGACAAGACTTGCTGAACAGATTTCCCTTACTTTGAGGTGTGGCTGTCAGCCATGAGCTTTCAGTTCCCCAAGAAGGAAGAGTCTCATCTCTGGGCTACTTGGGAAATGGATAGCAGTAGCCATTGTGCTAAGAACAATCCTGGAAGACATTGCTCCAGGTCAGAGGCTAACTGTGGCTTTCAGATAGCACCCACAGCATTTGGGAAGCAGATTCCTATCTGCCTTGGGAGTATTATAGGAGGCTGACCCAGACAGAGCCGGCACATAGTCATCTGCATCCCACTTTCTCAGAGCCTTGATGCCATCATCCATTCCCCTTTCCTCTGCCTTTACATAGTTCACTTTCTAAGTTTGCTGTGTTGTTTGCTTCTGTCTTCTTTGCATATCTCATACCACAGTTATATTTGCCTAAACATCCTCATCTTCTCATCTATAGCCTGTACTCCTTACCCAGTTCTAAGCTGAGTTTCATTTTAAAAATATTATTCTGGAGGTGTGTTTGTGTGTGTCAAGACAGGGTTTCTCTATGTGTAGCCCTGACTGTCCTGGACCCCACTCTGTAGACCAGGCTAACCTCAAACTCAGAAATCTACCTGCCTCTGCCTCCCAAGTGCTGGGATTAAAGGTGTGCACCACCACTGCCTGGCTATCTTTAAAATATTCTTAACCCTTGTTATTCCAAATATTTCTGAAGTAAATTTTACCTCCAAGTACTACTTCTAAGTGATTTTGAATAAACTGTGGTCCTTAAAGGTAAAGAATACCTTGGAGTTATAATATTCTCTTTGGAGGCCCATTCAACATTAACACTGTAACCTTATGACAGAGCTAACATTTTTTAAAATTGTATTTTATTAGATATTTTCTTTATTTACATTTCAAATGCTATCCTGAAAGTCCCCTATACCCTCCCCCCACCCTGCTTCCCTACTCACCCACTCCCACCTCTTGTCACTGGTGTTCCCCTGTACTGGGGAATATAAACTTTGCGAGACCTAGGGGCCTCTCTTCCCAATGATGGCCAACTAGGCCATCTTCTGCTACATATGCAGCTAGAGACACGAGCTCTGGGGGTACTGGTTAGTTCATATTGTTGTTCCACCTATAGGGTTGCAGATCCCTTTAGCTCCTTGGGTACTTTGTCTAGCTCTTCCAATGAGGGCCCTGTGTTGCATCCTATAGATGACTGTGAGCATCCACTTCTGTATTTGCCAAGCACTGGCATAGCCTCATACGAGACAGCTATATCAGGGTCCCTTCAGCAAAATCTTTCTGGCATATGCAATAGTATCTGGGTTTGGTGGCTGATTATGGGATGGATCCCCAGGTGGGGCAGTCTCTGGATAGTCCATCCTTTTTATATATAATGTTACTTGACAACAAATTATAATACAGGAAATCAAATTTTGAGAATAAAATATTGAAAGAATTTATTAAGTATTTAAAGTGCTATTATTATTAAGGTTTGGAAGGCCACAGATAGTCCAAATCACTGTCCATCTCAGATTGGTACTTGAGACCCACGGCTCCTGAGCGCTATTGGCAGCTCTTAATGGAGTGAGTTGAAATGTGAGAGAGATGTCATCAAAAAAATTTTCCCCAATAGGAGACTTGGGGGTTTTTTGTTGTTTGTTTTACTGGTGCATACCAATGGTTTATTTTAATAGGGTTCAGTGTGATGTGTCCATACATTCATAGAGTGTCCTGTTCAAATGCCACCTCTTTGTTTCAATGTCCCCTATCTCTCTTCTAAATTTCTCTCTGTTCCACATCATTATAAAGCAGTGGTCCTCAACCTTCCTAATGCTGTGACACCTTGATACAGTTCCTCATGTTGAGGTGACCTTCAACCATAAAATTATTTTGTTGCTACTTCATAGCTGTAACTTTTCTACTACTATGAATTGTATTGTAAATTCCTGATATGTAGCATATCTAATACGGGACCCCTGCGAAAGGTTGAGAACCATTGCTCTAAAGTTTATATTTTTGTTTATTTTTTACCACGAGAAAGAACATACATCACTTGACTTGGGGAGGGTGGGTCTGTATTTATTAGCTTAATATAGTAACCAATAATTCAACCTATGTCAATCTGCAAAATGACGGCATTTTATTCTTCTTTGTGGTTCAGTAATGTTTCATGCATACATATATCCCATATATATATATATAAATAAAATTTATATATATTATATACATATAAAATAAAAGTTTTATATATAATTATTTATATATATTATTAATTATATATATATATATATATTCTTCAGCTGTGAATGGCCACCTAGAGTGATTACATGTTAACTATCATAAATGTTGCAACAAAGACGATCATGTGATGATTTCCTATATATATATAGGAAATATATATATGGATGGTGTAGCCATATTGAGTGGTAGACCATCTTGGAAGTTTGGGGAAACCGTCACAATGTCCTGTGTGTTTACAATGCTATAAGGCTCACACTCACAGAGCTCCATTTTCTCCTCAGAGTCAACAGGCTTTGCCACTTCTGTTGAAATTTAATAGACAAAAACCAAACCAAGATTGTATCTCACTGTTCTCCCTGTAACTTTGACTTGTATTTCCATGTTTATTCCTATGGAGAATTTTCTCATAGGTTTGTCAACTATTTGTATTTTTTTCTTCTGAGAAATATCTATTCAGATAATTTTGTCTATTTTAAGCTGATTGTTTAAATGTTTTTTTTTTTAGTTAAAAAAATTATCTCTTTTCTACAGTTTGACCTTTACTCTTGTTTTGTTTATCATCTAGAATCTCCTCAGCTTGACATAACCCTACTTGTCCATCCTGCTTTTAAGTTTGTTCCTTCTTCTTCTGAAATCCTGTTCAGAAAGTGATTGCCTAAATCAACCCCTGACTTATTTCTGCTATGATCTCTCATAGTAGTCTGGGAATTTTGCATCTGGCATTTCAGTCTTTGCATTATCTTAGGTTGGTTTTTGTGGAGTGTAAGAGAGAGCTCAAGTCTCTCATGGGGCCACATAATAGCACTTACTGAGGAGACTTTCCTTTCCAATATATTTCTTGGTACCGATGTTTAGAATCCAATGGCTTCAGATGTATGGGATTCATTTCTAGTTTCTATTCTGTTTCCTGGATCTTTAGGTCAATTTCATCCCAATGCCACATTTTTAGTCACGGATATCCTGTAGTATGTATTGAAATCAGATATCATGACACATGCAATTGTGCTCTTTTGCCACCTGGGTTCTTCATGCTCTCATATGATGTTTTAGGATTTATTTTTTAGCCCTACCAAGAATGTCACTAGTATTTTCATGTAAGGTACCTTGAATTTGTAGATCATTTTGGATAGTACAACTATTTTAATGCTTTTATTTCCTATCCTTGGAATGAAATGTGTCTGTGTGTGTGTGTGTGTGTGTGTGTGTGTGTACCTGAAGGAGAGTTTTATAAATTTTTATGGCAGAGTCCTTAGTTTCATTGGTTACAGTTTATTCCTGTATACATATACTTTTTAGCTACTTTGAATGAGATTTCACTCTCCAGTTCATTCTTAGCAAATTTGGAATCTGTGAATAGAAAAACTACTGATTTTTTTAAAAGTCTGGCATTCTATTCTAAATTTATTAAATTTATCAAGCCTAGGGTCTTTAAGTGAAGTCTTTGGGGTTTTCTCCATTTAGAATCTTATCATCTATAAGCAGATCTCTATGCCTTTTATTTCTTTCACTTGCACAATTGCTGCAGCTAAAACTTTTCGTGCCATTTTATTCAACAGGAGACTGCACTGTTTCCCCCAACTCATTGCTGTGGCTTTGTCATATACAGTCCTCATTACATTTTCTACTATTTCTAATTTGTCAAGAGCTTTCATTGCAAAGGAGGATAGAATTTTATCAAATATTTTTATGATTTGTTGAGATGATCAAATTTTTTTCTTCCATTCTGCTGATTGGATGATGTTTATTGATTTGGTTATGTTGAACCATTCTTGCATATCTAGAACAGACCAGCTTCATCAAGGCAAATGTTCCTCAAAAACGATCCATTTATAAGACTGAGTTTTACTGGTTCTGTCTATTTGCATGTATATATGTACAGCAGGAGTATTCCTGGTGCCTAAGAAGGCCATAGGATATTGGATTCCCTGGAACTGGAGTTATAGACACTGTCCTTTGCAAAGCAACAAGTACTATCAACTATTTAACCATCCCTCCAGCTTTATGACAAATGTTCTTCCTGCGTTGTTGAATTTGGTTTGCTTATGTTTTATTGAGAAATTTTCTTTCTTTTTTTTCACACATGGTCATCCAGAATATTGGTCTGTAAATTTTTCTTTGTCTGGTTTTGGTAACAGGGTAGGATTGGGCACATAGTATGTATCCAGAAGGACCCTCTTACTTTCAAGTAGAATCTTACAGAGAAGTTGGGATTCTTTTCAAATATGCTACAGTTCTGCAGTGGTACTATCAGCTCTAGGCTTTTCCTTAGTTGAAAATTTTTTTTCATTCAACTTTATGGCTTGGTATTGGTCTACCTAGGGTTTTCATGCTCTTATATGTTAATTTGACAAAGTATGGAAGGTGTCTTAGTCAGGGTTTCTATTCCTGGACAAAACATCATGACCAAGAAGCAAGTTGGGGAGGAAAGGGTTTATTCAGCTTACATTTCCACATTGCTGTTCATCACTGAAAGAAGTCAGGACTGGAACTCAAGCAGGTCAGGGAGCAGGAGCTGATACAGAGACCATGGAGGGATGTTCTTTACTGGCTTGCTTCCCCTGGCTTGCTCAGCCTGCTCTCTTATAGAACCCAAGACTACCAGCCCAGAGATGGTCCCACCCACAAGGGGCCTTTCCCCCTTGATCACTAATTGAGAAAATGCCTTACAGTTGGATCTCATGGAGGCATTTCCTCAACTGAAGTTCCTTTCTCTGTGATAACTCCAGCTGTGTCAAGTTGACACAAAACTAGCCAATACAGAAGGTCAGACCTTCCATTTCCTCTGTTTTCTAATTTGTTGACACATTCTTTTTTCTAATGATCCTTTGTGTTTTAGAGTCAGGGATTATAATGTTTCCCCTTTAACCACAGACTTTATTCTTTGAGTTAGGTTGGTTCCTGCTTTTCTCAGTCCTTGTGATGCATTTTAAGAAAAAATTAAACAGCCTATTTGTTTAAATGTATGGACTCCTTGCCTTTGACAAGCTTTTGCTTTATCTACTTATTCCGTTTTTAGGAACAGTTTAAGTTTCCCTTCTGAATTCCTCTATGACCTATTCAAAGGTACTTGTAAAATTTCTTTTGATTTTAACTTTGCTTTTAATCAAATTGTGATCAGAAAAAAGATAAGATTTTTTGAAATGACTTTTTAAATACTTTTAATTTTTTCTTTGAAAAAATTATATTCGTATTATACAAAGTACTTTAATTATATCCTCCTTCAGAAGCCTACAACAAATTTCCTGCCCAATTTAATTATATTAAAATTAACACACACACACACATACACATACACACACACACTCTCTCTTTTTTCATTTTAAGTACTGAGTACAATCAGTGCCACCATTGGTGTGGGGCCATCTATTGAGCCAACTGCAATTGCCTAGTGACTACTCCTCTCACAAAGAAAACCATTCTCCCTCCTTAGAACCCATCAACTACCAATAGTTCCTTAGTGAGTGATGTGATCTGGTAGTACCTTCCCCTTCAATCCTGGGACCTTTTGCTTGACCTTACACAAGGTCTCCTGAAGATAACTCTAGCTGCTGTGAGTTCACATGAGCCACAGTCAATCCAAGTCGAGAAGACACCACTTTATAGCACCCCTCTCACTGTCTAGCTCTTAAATTCCTCCCACCTCCTTTTCTTCAAATGTCCTTGAGCCTTTGCTGGGGTACGTAAATATATGCCATCTTCAGTTGAGCAGTCACTGTTGTAAATTCTCTGTACTTTAATCAGTTACATGTCTCTGGATTAACTACCACCCAATAGAAGAAGATGCTTTCCTGATCAAGGTTGAGGGCGGCATAACTCTGTTTTAGAAGACACCTAGACATTATGCTCATTTTAGCAAAGCAACAACAGTAGTTGCCTTAGGGATATAGCCATGGGCTTTGACCTTGTTTTCAAAACCAGGCGTCAATTCCTTCCTGCTGAGCAGGCTTCAAATCCAATTATGAGGTTGGTTACAGAAGCTATAGCTTGCCTGGCAGGTTGGTATTGTAGCATGCAGGGCCCAGTACAAAATAAGACTAAAAATGTCCCCACCCAGCAGAGTTTGTCAATTTAACCTTAATTTCTCTATGTCCTACAACCAAAGTGAGTGTTTTCTTCTGCAATATAGCCTTACCATCTAGTTATGAAGGGAGCATCCAAGAGCAGTGGCAATAGCCTGCCTTGCTTTGGATACCTCTGTGATCCCCTGTTCAATAACTCTTGTGAAGGTTTTTCTTCACCTACACTGGGATTTCAATAACTCAGAGCTTCTGGAAGTAACACTGTTCACTCACAGGGGGAACCTTCGTTCAACCTCTTATTTTGAAAAATTACCTTATGAACTAGTGAGTTTTTTTTTTTAAGGCTTCTTCACACATCTTAATTTTGTAGAATTTATGACTTCTTTGTGGCCCAATATATGCTTTAGCCTACAGAAAGTTCAATGTATATTCAATAACGATTGGATAGACTTAATTTGTAAAACATTCTATATAATTTATGATATAATTTAATTCTTATTTTCTTTGATGATTACTCAATCTAAACATCAAACCATTGATGAAAATTAAGTGGGGAGTTTCATTACCATGAATGTATAAGGGCCCATCTCTCTGTCTGTAGTCTCATAGCAATTTTGTTGTATAAAATGAGCTCTGGAATGAGGTAAAAATACATACTTTCTTGATTGTTAGTTTGTGATTCCACTTGCCTGGTCTTATATCTTCTTGTCTTAAACTCTAATATACTAGGTGTTAAGTTAGACAGTCCTGCTCATTTGGGGTGGTATCTTTATTGGTGAGTTCCCGCAACAAGCATATCTGTCCATTTTCATTGTTGTAATCTATTGATAACAGCTCCTGTCCCTTTGTTAATTTTCTTCTTTCCCTAGTTGTTCTTCTTGATTTGATGATTTTCTATATACTTTTAATGCTGATTCTTTTGTTCCTCATCTGTGTGTCTAATTTCCCCCCCACATGATTTACAATGTTACACAAGCTTATGGCAGTAGTTAGTTTCTTTTAATTCTGGATGTATGCCTCCTTTAAGCATCTGCCAGGCTGGAATGATGTCCTGCTTGTCTTGCATCCATGTGGGCACAATATAATTTCTCTAGAGCTTATTTAATGATAATTAATTGCAAGAGGCATGGTACATATGATGATGGATTTTAGAGTCCCATTCTTTTTTTGGGTTCATATAATAGTAGGTGTAGGCACTCTTGGTGTAGACAGCAATTCTGGTAGAGTGATCACTGTGTGCCTAGTCCTATAATAGGAGTGGTGCTCTCTATTATATGATGGAGGTTTCCGTAGGCACCATTCATGCTAGCTGTACCACTGCAAAGGGTCTTAGGCACACAGCCACACCACTGGTGATGGATTTGAAATTCCTATCTTATTTCCAGGTAAAGATGTGGGTTCTGATGCAGGGCAAGAAAGAAAGTGTAAAAGTGTCCATCCATGTGACTCACATCCTGCCCTGCCAGGGTAGCCTATTTAGATGTGGTACAGAGATGAAGTAGCAGTGGCAGCCATGTATTTGTATGAAAATCAGAACAGTTGTGGCCGACTCCAACCAGGCAAAGTTTTTCTTAGTTTGTCAGTTCTCAACTCACTGGAGCTAGAAGACATGCAGTTTTAGAAGTTCATGTCCAAGGACAGTAATATCACTGCCTTTCCAAACAGCTGCAGTCTAATTAATAAGGCACTGGTAGAAATGCTGACCAAAGACAAAGCATCTATCCAAAGAACATTCACTACCCCAACTAAACAAACAAACAAAATCTTTTGCTGTAAGAATATCCTAAGGAATGGCTCAGAATGGCTCAGTCAATAAAGTACTTGCTGTGAAAGTATGAGGACCCAAGTTTAGATACACAGTACCCACAAAGAAAGCTGAGTACAGTGTGTGTGCTTTTAACCTCTATGCTGGATGAGGAGCTAGAGATAGGTAGATCCCAAAGCCTGCTGGTCTGCCAGTATAGCTAAATTAGTGTTATGCTCAGGGAGAGACTCTGCCTCAGAAAATAAGATGGAGAGCAACTGAGGAAGACAACCTAAATCACCTCTATTTTCTACAAATTCATATGTACAATTTTTCTTCTGGAGCTAGAAGACATGCATATATACATATATACATATAAAAATTCATATATACAACCATAAATACATATGCAGGGATATATACAACACACCTATAAAAATTCTCCCAAAAAAGTGTAAGAGGTAAATTTTCTACAAGATGTACAGGTGTTTGTTGATAAGAATTATGAACTGAGACCACAACAAGAAGAGAATAATTCTCCAGAGAAGATCCTCACTTGAAGAAAAAACAAAAAGAGTTTGAAAAAGGATTTGGAGAACGAGACCTCAAGAAAGCTAAGTGAGATGCTAGAGAAGAGAGATGGCAGTCTAAAGACATCAGAAGAGCAGTTCAGGAGAGGAATGGGAATTTTTCCAAAGAGTCAAAACTCATAACAAAGAGATGTTTAAGCTGAAAACTTCAATCAATACAATAAAGAAGCATAACACAGAGCTCAGGGGATAGACCAGAGCAGAAGAATTTTGTTTGAGGAAGTCCTTTGAGTTAACTCATAAATGGTACATATAAGAAAGTGCTAAGTAGGTTAACAGTCTTTGTAGACTCTGGGCAAGAAGAGAATGACGAGACATTCAAAGTACTAGAAGAACAGAACAAAAAGAAAACCTTGTCAACCAAAAACTGCAAATAATCTATTTTACAAAAGATGTAGCTGAAGAAATACATAACCAGGATCCAGGTCTACCAGGAATGCCTGAAAGGTCTATATTGGGAACAGGAGGACGACCGGCTGCCTGAAAACTTGTGAACATACAAACTCAGTGGAAGAACAGATGTACTAAAAAGAGAATCAGGCATGAGGAGAAACACTCAAATCACAACAGTAATCAGAAGATACATAAAATATGGAGGAATTTCACAGTGTGATTGGAGCATGTGAAGATATATCATAACCCAGGAATAAATCCACCAACTCAGATATACAGACTGACCAGGCATGCCAGCCTATGACTGTTATGCCAGCACTTGCAACCCAGGGCAGGAGATCAAGAGTTTATGGCTAGTATGAGTTGCATAGCAAGACCATTGTCAACAAAGGAGAACAAAAAGACACATGCTGAATAGTAAAAGAGAACCAAACTATATGCTAACGTCAAGAATAAGGTGTATGTTATTCTTGCATTGTTAAGAATATAGTAAGACTAAAAATGAAGGATCAGAAAAAATATGTAAATGCTAATCCCTAACATGCAAGGGGCATGATATTGATATCAGATAAAGCAGATTCTTTAAAAAGCTATAGAGAGACAAATTGATCAATTACTGAAAAGGACATAACACTTTTATTATTTATTTATGTGTATATATAAAACACAAATATATAAGACAAATATCATCACATCTAAAAGACAGACCTGAATAAAGATCAAACACTTCGCTTTTCTCAAAGTACCGATCAGCCAGACACAGGAAAATCAAGAAATACTTCAATTTCCAACAAGACATTTCATCCAGCAGGGAGAGGACATTCCTTTCAGCAGAACATGGTATGTTCTCTAGGACTGATCATATGTCTCAAGAACATGAACAACAAAATAAATGAAATCCTATCTTATATCTTCTCAGACAACAGTAAAATCAAACTGAGAATCAATATAAAATGGAAATACATAAATATATGGGGACTTTATGCTTTTATTATATAGCTGTTTTCTATTAATCAAACTATTCTCTCCTAGAGGATGACACTTTAAGACCTGGGAAATGAATAACTTTACAAGTCTCAGAAGCTCCTGAAATGCACAAGCTTCCTAGAACTATCTCTCACCCCCAACATTACATAAATTGCAAGTGAAATGCTAACAACAACTTCCCAACTACAAGTCCCTACATGGAGTCCAGGGATGCAGCACCCACGTGCTGTCACCTGCCTAGAGTGTACTTCTGGTGATGATACAGCTACCTTCACCCATGCTCCTATAAATAACTTTCTACTTACTCTGTTAGCCATTCCAGTAAACTTATCAATAAGTTAGACACTGGTGGAATAATGTCTTTAAGTTTGTTATTGGTGCCTTATCTGGGGTGAATGTAGACACTTGCTCATATATTTCTAAAACAAACAAACAACAACAACAACAACAACAAATAAACAATTGTATTACTGAGGGTACTTATAGTAGTAAGATACAATTTAAAAAATTCCTGTGCAAACATGACCATATATCTCTTGAATGTAGAAAAGCAAGACAAAGTAAACCCAATTTAATAAAAGGAAAGAAATAACAAAGATCAAAGTGGATGTACATATAATTAAAACAAAAGAAAAGAGTAGCGAAATGAAATGGACAAGCCTTTAACTATACTAACCATGAAAGAAATATATCAAAAATCTCCAACAAAATTAAAGATGAGAAAGGAGACATTACAACAGATGCTACTGTGAGCAGTGATGTGCTACAGAGCAGGAAATTGGGAAGAAAATGGATCATTGAACCTATTCAACCTCCTACCTTTGAATTAGGAACTGAAAATATAAATGACCAATAATGAGTAATGATAATGAAACAGTAATTAAAAAATCTTTCATCTAAAAGCAATCTATGGTCTGATGGTCTTATTGAATTATCCAAAATATTTAAAGAACAGATTATAGTTCTTCTTAAACTATTTCCAAGAAGCTGAAATAGAATGTTGTCCATTTGTTTAGCATTTTTTGCTTTCAACTTTTTATTGGTTCTTTGTGAACTTGACATCATGCACCCCAATCCTACTTATCTTCCCTTCATACTCATCTTCCACCTTAGCAACCTTTGCCACACAGGAAAAAAAAATCATTGTGGAAGCTCTGTGTGTCACAGTGTGTCCCACAGTATACCCCAGTGTCCATATTTTTCGCATCAAAATACCACATTTCAAAGCTTTAATCACAAAAACATCATGGAACTGTCATAAAAACACACAAGACTATTGCACAGAGTAAATATTTATGTACACAGCCAATTGACTATTGACAATGGTGCAAATACATAGAATGAGGAAACTGTGTTTTCTTCAATCAATAGTGTTGGGTAAACTCCATATGATGCAGAGAGGTCTAAAATTGGAGCCATTCTTCTTGATGTACACAAAAATCAACTAAAATTAGTTTGAGATCCAGATTTCTGACTCTATGAAATTACTTTAAGAAAACACTTGAAGACAGTGGTGTGTAGGCCATTGACAGTTTAGGGGATACCGAAAGACATGTAAACAGTGAACCCAGACACATGAGACTGCATTGTATAAGGAGTCTATTTGAGCAAAGATAAGAACAGAGTCAAAGAGCAGCATACAGATGGAGAAAACATTTACAAAGTGTTCACCTGAGTAGAAATTCACATCCACAATATACAAGGAACTCCAGAGGCTGAACATTAAGGAAACAAGCCAGTCAAAAAGTGGCTTGAAGTCTAAACTTCTCTAAAGTCATTGAGATGGCTAACAATATGTGAAAAAATTTCTTAGTATCACAAGTTAGCGAAGTGCATCCATATCTCAGTGAGAGAGCAACCTGTCCTAGCTCAGATGTCTACTATGGAAAGGACGAAAGTGCAGACAGAGCTCCTACACTGCTGGTGAGAATGGGAGGTAATGAAGGCATGGAAATCAATATTGAGCCTTCTCCAAGTACTAAAAATGTTACAATACGATTCAAGAACTCTGCTAACTGCATCTATATCCAGAAAGAACCCAACCATTACACCATTGCACTCCCATGATTTTTGCAGCACTATTTATGATAGCTAAAATATGGACCCAAAAAAGAGGTCCATCCATGGATGAACGGATTGTTTAAGTGGTGCATGTTCTTGAGTTATGCTCCCAAAAGGAGCATAGTCATCATCCTTTAGAGATACCTGCATGCCTACACTGAAATGCTATCCAGTCCTAAGACATGCATCAGCCACAGTGTATCTTGATGGAAAAATATATGTAACTCAAGATCACCATGTTAAGCAAAAATAAACCTGCTGACAAAGGACAGGATTGCCTGTGAACTTTAAAGAGCAGAATAAAGATAGCACAATAAGAGGACTCTAAGCAAGAGGGAAGCATGCTGGGCTTACTTTAGATCTAGTTCTTCTAAAGCACAATAGAACTACTGATTAAAATAGTCTGATAAGATTAAAATGGCCCAGGAGTACAAAATTCTCTACTATACAAATATCACAGATTACATGGAAATATTTACTATTTTGATTTAGTACATTTGTAATATATATTATGTATGTATTATATTACCATACTATATCATAGAAAGTTGTGCAAATATACTTCCATCAATTACAACATAAAGACCTGGGTATCTGTGACTCTTCTGCTTGTGTTTCCAAATGGGTAAAATGTCCACTCTCCACACATTACACCAGGCCCCTCCTCTCACGTTCATGTCCTCCCAGCTCTGCACTCAGAAAAGTGTCTCATGAGTTCTTTTGTTTATTATGGATTTCATTTTATGTTTGATAAGGTTATTGATAGACCACAATGAAGGATAATTTTATATATGAATCTGATTTTTTTAATAAAATTGTGATTGTTGGAAAAATGAACTATAGATTTTTAATAATTCTTGTTTCACATGCATATATATATGTACATGCATAAAACATTTGTAGGATCATTTTTCGGATTGAAATTAATGAAATTTTCCTACATTAATTTTTTTCTCTCTTTTTTTCTAATAGTTACCATTTGCCTTTCAATCTCTCTGGACAGCTTTTCAAAGGAAACTTGCTTTTTTTAATATTTTTTTATTACGTATTTTCCTCAATTACATTTCCAATGCCATCCCAAAAGTCCCCCATACCATCCCCCTCACTCCCCTACCCACCCATTCCCACTTTTTGGCCCTGGCATTCCCCTGTACTGGGGCATATAAAGTTTGCGTGTCCAATGGGCCTCTTTTTCCAGTGATGGCCTAATAGGCCATCTTTTGATACATATGCAGCTAGAGTCAAGAGCTCCGGGGTACTGGTTAGTTCATATTGTTGTTGCACCTACAGGGTTGCAGATCTCTTTGGCATGGCAGATACAACTTGCGTGCTGCCACTTGGAAGTAGCAGTTCACTTCTCCTCTGAGGTTATTATTTTTATTTTTTCACTGTGCACATTCATTGTACACATGTTACATACAAGCATAAATTGTATGTTGAGCATGACCCATCCTGCAGCCTCTCTTTTCTATAATTCCATTACTTCCCTTTGTTCCATAGAAATTCCCACTTTTATCACATCAAATATACATGAAACGTATCATGCATCTATATAAAAATCTAAGAAGTTCAAATGAGGGAAAACATAAGGGATGTCTTCTGTGGCATTTGCCTTTCTGCGAAGGACTTAAGTGTAATATGATTATCTCCTCTTGCACCCATCTTTCTAAAGACAAGATAACTAACTTTATTCTTCTTATGGATGAAGAAACAGTGAATCTTGGTCTCAAAAAGAAAAAAAGAAAGAGGGGTCAATGAGGTCCCTCAGTAGATAAGGGCACATGGCAGCAGGCCTGATGATCTGAAGTCAATCTCTCAAACCCACATGGAGGGAGAGGAGAGGAGTGCTGACTCCACAAGTTATCCTCTGACTTTTATAATATTCCCCATGTAAAATAATAAAAAATGCATAAAAAGTAAATGAAAAACACTCAACTGCACAAGCATGAAAGTGTATTAAAGGAATACCAAATCCAGCTGAAGTTCTTGCAAATGGTTGAATCTGAATTAACTTCAGCAACAAAATAATGGTGTGTTATTCAAAATGTAAAATTTCATTCCTATGAAGTCATATTGATGTAACTAAATGACTGAATAAATTAACTGGGGAGAACATACAAGTCTCCAATGCAGAAATCTAGTGCATAAACTATCAGTGCTCAGTTCCCTGGTGTATGACCACCATACTCATGTCTGAGCAGTGGACAGTGATTTCTCTGCAATATGTACAGCATTTAGCCGAGGTCAAGAATATCCACCTCAGCCACATGGACAAGGTCAACATTCAGCTGTGTGTCCTTAGTGTCACTAGCTTGTTACCTCTTGATCTTCCTCCACCAAAACATCACTGTCCATATTATAGGAAATGTCAGGTAAAACCTAATAGAAGATTACAAATAATGCCTGATTATTGCTCTTTATAAACAAGAAGACTAGAGAGGTTTTTTTTCAGCCAAGATGAATCTATGAAGAAAGTACACTAAATGTGTTGGTATCCTGAAGGGGCCCTAAGATCAGGAAAGGAACATAGAGTTCCAACCAAGGAATTGTCTAAGCAGGAAACAGGTTGTGGTCACTAATGATGTATTGGTATTAGTTCATCCATTCTGATTAATATAACATATTGATATCAAGGTATCAGCAACCGAGAAAATTGGTCATGATATGATGGGCTATGCACTCTCTTTGGACATGGTTTTCTTTTATTCCATTTTGTAAATCAAACTGTTCTAAGGTAAAAAATATCTAAGGATAAATAAGTGAATGAAGACCCAAGGTCAGGAGTTCTCCTTTAAAATTCAGGGCAGGGAAAATAATACATTTTGTAGAAAATAATACATTTCACTAGTTTGAATGGATATTAGAGTAGAATTATTTATTCTTTTCCATCCATTGAGAAAAATAAATGTAAATAAGGCACAAAGCAATTGGACATTGTAAAATGCAGCCAGCATGGAACAAATAGCATTAGATTGCAGTAAATAGCTTGTAATCACAATAATCAGGCTGAGGCTAGTGAGCCAAGCTATTAGAAATGTTTTTCTAATAAAGTAATTGCCTTAATTTGGAGCTGGGACATATTTGAGAGGGGGGTGTGGTTTAGAGTAGTAAATAAACCCACTGAGTTATTAATTAGTTTTAGATAGCTATGGCTCAAAAGCCCAGAAATTACTGGTTCCTATTAGGAAACAAATTAGAAGAGGATATGAACAATTTTTAAAAACTGTGTTGGTTGGATTACTAAAAGCTCTATTTTGAATTCCCACTTGAGGCAGATTCATCACCGAACAATGTTTCTGTGTGATTTTTTAAAATTGATTTTTATCATGGAGATAAATAATGCATTAGATGTTTACATTTGAAAATGTTTTCCATTGACCTGATGACATGCTAGCTTATAATTTTGTTTGTTTCATATTTGAGGTACGGGTGATTTATTTTTAACCAACTGAACTGAAAGTTTCCTTTTTCTCCAATATAATAAAACAACGTGTTACCACAATATGCTTCCATGTCCGCACATCTTTCTGTCAGTTAAGTGCAGATTGATGGAGGGAGCAGGTTCTCACAATCTTATTATGCAATCTTTTAGTCTGCTGTGACCATATATTTTGTATTATTCTTTCCCCACTTAATAGTTTACTATCAGTATTTTCCTAAGTCCTTTAAAGGTATTTGTGGGTGATCATGTGGAGTTAGTTCATAGTTAGATGTTGGCTGTGTTGCTAAGTTGCTCTTCACCTTAGTTTTTAGGCAGGTCCCTCGCTGCACCTGAAGCTTATGACTTCCATAGGCCTGATGGCCAGCAGGCCCCAGGATGCTCTGGTCTCTGCTTTTCAGTGCTGCCATTACAGGTGTGCACAGCTATATGTAATTTTTTCTGGGGGTGTTGTGGATCTAACTAGGATGCTCAGGCCTGGGCTGTAAGCACTGTCCCAAAGGACTCATCTCTCTATGCCCTGAAAAGTTTCAGTGATCTCTCTTCTAAGTGCTGTCATCTTGTTGGGGGCACGGTAGGTTTAAGTCAGCTACTGGAAAGCTAGCTGAGAGCTAAATCCTAATCCATAAACAGAGCACAAAACTCTGGGCTTGGCTTGGACTTTTGAAACTTCAAAGCCCACTCTCCAGTGACACACTTTCTCCAACAAGGTCACACCATCTAAGCTTTTCAAATAGTGCCAATCCCTTGTGACTAAGCATTTAAATATATGAACTTATGGGGGTCATTATGATTCAAACCACATCTATTAAATCAGTTACCAGTTAAATCGTGGTTTACCATGAAGCTGTGAACTCACTGGAGTTCAGGACTTTGCTCAGGAATATTTGATTCACTTATGTATTTTCCAGTTGAAGATGAAAACCCACACCCAGCAATTTGTTCTGTCTTTATGTAAAACATCCTCACATCTGCAACTCTAGAACGAAACACTAGAGTGAAAACAGTCTAACATTTAAGTTTTAAAAGATGAAACATTTTGCTGTTTTACTTTGTTTAGACAGGATCTTGCTCCAAAACCCAGGGTGGCATCGAACTCATAACCCTCTTGCTTCAGCTTCCTGAGCATTGCTGGCATTAAACTCCATGCCCAGCTGAAGGTATAGTCTTAACTGTTACATTCACCTGTAGGCCATCCATTTCCTCAGTATCCCAAAGGTTGGTCATATATTCTATATTGCTTTATGGGTAACTTGAGTAGTTCTTATTGACAACTTGACAAAACCAAGAAGTCATCTGGAAAGACTGAATCTCAATTTGAGGGACTTCCCTGATCATATTGGCCTGTGGGCATGTTTAAAAGTAACTGTCATGTTGACTGACTCTTGTGGAAAGAGCCTAGACCACCATGAATGTCTGTGGGAAGGTGGTCCTCCCTGTATAAGAAAGCTGGCTGAGCATAAACCAGAGAGAACAAACCAAGACACACCCTCTCTTTATGATTCTTGCGTATGCCCTGAATTCCCTCACGAATGGACTGCTCTTGGAAGTATAAACCAAATAAACATTTTCCTCTGTAAGTTGCTATTGGTCAGGGTATTTATCACAGCAGTGGAAAGAAAACTAAGACAACAGTAAAGGGCCACTCCCACTGCATGCCAGACAGCTACATCACAGGATGTTTCTACATGCTTCTGTTGTGATGTCCATCATGTTTAACTTCATGCATAAAACTCCTGGTGGAAAATGACTTTGGCTACAATAGAAACATCTCAGGCTGCAAAATTATGGCATTGAATTTAAAGGTTCACTGTTTGGAATTATATACAAGAGATGGATGGACCTTAACAACCAAAGTGACCATGCAGTTCTCAAATTCATATGAGCCATGCCATTTCATAAACATGGTTTTACCACAATGCACACACAGTATTTAATTACAACTTTTGATTCTACTTGAGCAGCTTTCATGAAGTTTATGTCAGAAGCTTCTCCTTGGACACAACAACTTGTTTTTGTTTCAGTCTTTTAAATTATTCCATCTCACTCTGAGTGTTTTGCCTGCACATATGTCTGGTTCCTGTGTGCTTACCTAGTGTTGGAAGTGGCCAGAAAAGGGTATCAGTTCCCTTGGAACTGGAGTTACAGATAGTTCTGAGCTGTCAAGCAGGTGCTGCGATTATAATCAGGGTACTCTAGAAAAGCATTTAGCTCATAGCCCCTAAGCTATCTCTCAATCTCCTTAATTCATTATTTCTGAATATTTTCACTGATTAGTGAAATACAAAAATTTAAATTTTTAGTTTTTTTTTCCCAGAACACTGCTTTCAGATTTTTTTTTTTATGATAAAGTTTAAAGGTATCTGAGATGTTCTCCAACTCATGAACTGTTTCCTAAAATAACATGTCCACCAATTTATGGAATTTTCACCATGAGCTGGATACTATTTTGTTTGTTTTGTTTTGTTTTGTTTTGTTGTGTGTGAGAGAGAGATATGAAAGCATTTGAAGAAGTTGTGATGCTGTGGTAAGAATGATCAGAAGAATTATGCTGGATTTAAACAACTCTAGGAAATTTGATTAAAAAAAATGAGTTCTCTAGTTCAGTTTTCATTTAACTGGTCCATATATCCCATACACTTGGGTTTTGAATTCAGTTTTAGATTTATAGACTATGCAAACTTTACCCTACAATAAAATGAGTTACAAGAAACGAATCAGTACTTAGGTTTTTAAGTCAAACATTGTTTTCTGCTTAAATACATTTTGCTGTATGAATTGTTGAGTGGCTTTTCAACTCATTTTTTAAAACTTTTTCTTAACTCTTTGTGAGTTTTCCATCATGAACCCTAGTCCCACTCATCTCTCCATCCCTTCATATCCACCATTCACCCGAGCAGCCCCCCCACCAATTAAAACACACAAGCAAACACAAAAACAGTATCAAAAACTATCTCATTGTGGAAGCTGTACTATGTCACAGTGTGTCCCACAGTGTAGCCCTTGGTCATACATCTTCACTTGCAAATGCTTATTGCAATAGCTCATTAGTCTAGTTCAAGGTCTGTAGCTTCTAATACCATTGTACTGGCTAGTTTTGTGTCAACTTGACACAGCTGGAGTTATCACTGAGAAAGGAGCTTCAGTTGAGGAAATGCATCCATGAGACACAACTGTAAGGCATTTTCTCAATTAGTGATCAAGGGGGAAAGGCCCCTTGTGGGTGGGACCATCTCTGGGCTGGTAGTCTTGGGTTCTATAAGAGAGCAGGCTGAGCAAGCCAGTAAGTTACATCCCTCCATGGCCTCTGCATAAGCTCCTGCTTCCTGACCTGTTTGAGTTCCAGTCCTGACTTCCTTGGTGATAAACAGCAGTATGGAATTATAAGCCGAATAAACCCTTTCCTCCCCAACTTGCTTCTTGGTCATGATGTCTGTGCAGGAATAGAAACCCTGACTAAGACAACCATCAATATTAGACTTCTCCCAGTTATCCAACTGTTGCCTGTGTCATGGAAATCCTGCAGCATTGAAACAGCAGGACTGGCCATTTCACATATCCCAACAATTATCAGATGATATAGATTTTAGTGTGGAAGCAATTCAGAGCCTACTCTAGGCCTGAGTGTTAGCTAACCTGGTCAGTTCTCCCTTATACACCACCAGGGCATGCTCTCCAGCACTGACTTGGCTAGGCCACCCAATGCTGCATCAGCAGGAAGGAGAGTCAACTCTCTTGCTCTCATGTGCTCATGACTAGCTTTCTTATACCCACCCCTCCATAGTCCGCTCTACTGTGCTTCTCAGTCAAGGTTTGGATCCTATTCTCCCAAGTGCTATAGCCTTTGAGGGTCTGCCTCTGATATCAGGGCCACCACCACTGTGTTGCCTAGGTGAGTTGCAGAGCCCTCTCTCCCAAGTGCTATAGCCAGTGAGGGGCAGGGTTAGCTCTCCTGTTCTTGTGAACCCAGGGTCATCTCTCCAGGCTTTTGCAGGTGTCAAGAGATCATCACCTCTGTACCCATGCCACCTCACAACAGATGAGTGGAGAGGGGCTAGCTCTTTCTCAGCCTCAGGCTAGCTCAAATGCACAGCCTAATAAGCCTGGCTCCCCTGCTCTGATGACCTCAGAGCCAACTTTTCCAATTGCCATAGGTAGTGAGAAGTGGGGGGTTGAGGAAAGAGGCACACCCCTGTACCTGTGCCACCTCATGGCAGATGAGTGGCAGGGCCAGCTTTCCTATTCTCACTCTTAGAGCAGGCTCATCCTTGCCCTCTCACCCAGTACCAGCTGTACTGTTAGGCCCAGGCAAGGTACAGGACCAGCTCTCCAAAGTGCTGCAGCTCATGAGGGACAGGACTGCTCACCCACATTCATGACACTAAGATTAGCTCTCTTCACTGCCTCTCTCTGGTGGTTAGGGGTGAGGGGGCAAAGGGCATCTCCTAACTCCCTCCCCTCCCACCAGGCCACTTCATGGCAGAGGAGTGGTAGAGACAGCTCACTTGTCCCCACCTCCACAGGGGCCTGTTCTACTCTACCAGGTGAGGTGCCAGACCTGTTTTCCCAAGTGCTGTAGCTGGTGAGGGGCAGGGCCAACTCACCTGCTCTCATGACCTCAGGCATCTGGGCTGCTTTAAGTGCTGTGAACAAAGACTATAAAATTTCTCACACTTGTAGGAAATGTATTTGTTCCCTCTCAGAACTGAAAGACTGTTGCCTTCTGGGGGACATTTGGTGACTAGAATTTCTACTCTGCTGGAAAAGGGACCTTGACCAGACCAGGGGAATTCTTTACATCCATCTTTCAGTTCACTTTCTTTTGCACAGAGTGAGAGACATCAGAAAAGCAATCAGATCTCAGATGAGTCAAGGAGCTTTGAATGCAGAGGACTGGTCCAGCTACCCGTGGGAAAGGTCTGAATAATCTACCTGATGAGAGTGGTGGAACTTACTCATCACAGAGAGGGAAAAGGATGAAAGAAATATCAAAGAAAGACAGAGAGAAGAAAGGATGGCTAGGAGGAAACGGTAGATGGTTTTTCTACAATAAACACTACTGTGAGAAGACTCCCTTCTAGAACTCTTACACAATTATGCCCCATATGCACGATTTGGTTTTCTCCCTGAATTGTCTTAATACAGAGAAAGATTGTTACATTTTTTTTTGTCTATACCAAAGGATTTTGATCCTTTTAGATTAGAACCAATCAACTTTTCACAAAATTCCCAAGAAAACCTGGACAGCATTTATAATTTCTTCTGAGCTGATACCAAGTTTCAGGCTTAATGATCTAAATACACATGTTGAAAGTGAATAAGAAGATCCTGCAGAAGTCTCTTGCCTGTGAAACACTAACTCAAACAAAAACTTATATGATTCCTCCCACACTCCATGAAAAGTGCACCTTTTAGCTTGTAAGCTCAGACTGAAAATCTAGGAAGTTCTGTGTGATTAATCAGCCTCAAACGGCTGCTAAATATTACCATGCTACAAAGAGTAATACAGTCACTAAATTCCATCTGAAACAAGAGTGGTTTTAGGATCCTTAAGGCTTCACCATAACCCAGATCTCACCCTCTACTCACACCCCACCCCACCCTACCACAGCTCTCTCCCTCTCTCACACACACAAGGACTCCATCCAACTTTTAATGACATCAGCGGGAACTTCCTGTGAGCAACTGGGAGAGGGAGTTGGCCCAGAATCCCAAGAAACTCACCTGAGGTTTTAAACCATTCTTATTCTCTGTGCTTCACAACTGATTCAATTTCTAACAAAATTATCAATGTCTGTGGTTCCAAAACTGAAGGGAGAATTGAATTAGGAAGGGGAAACACTTTGTTGGGGGAAAAAAATAGCATCACTCTGTGGGAACGTTGCAGGAGACCACAGAGAGGTGGGGTCCAAAGGTGCTGTTCCCATGATCATCCAGTTACCTGGAAACAGATGTCCCATTGTCACTATGGCACTGGCTGGAAGCATGTAGGGGTGTTAGATTTTGGGTGGAGTACTGCTAATACCTCCTCTTTCCTCCTCTCTATTTCCTGAAACCAAAGTTCAATTTTCTGTTTGGCTCAAGAAGCAGAAGAGGAGAGAGGGTGTCACAAAGCATTTCTATTTCTTGTCCAGTTTCCAGCCCCATGTCAGTAGAGTTGAACCTTGGATGGCCCAGGAACCACTCGGGAGTTCTGCTTGGCAGCGACAAGGAAGGAACTTGTGTCATAGGATGGCCTTCTGCAACTCTCACTTACAAGCTGCCTTACCCCCTGACCCACCATGCTAGAGAACAGTCTTTCCATCAAAAAGACAAGAATTCTCTCTATAGCAAAGACTCAACAATGCCTTGTTGCACAAGAGCCAGGCTGGTTATGGGGATTTGTTTACAAGAAAGCATATAAAAGCTGCCCTGTGACTCAAACAGTGGGTGGTCTAAGTCCATGTACACAGTGGCCTTTTCATGACTATAAAGGCCACTGTTAGTTGATGATTAGTGCAGTTATATGGAAATGTCCTTAAAAGATAACCAACATAATTTATAAGGGACCACTGACACCAGTGTGTTCATCTTTGCTGGGATTTGGATTGCATTATAATGTGAAGCCATTTAATTGAAAAAGGTGTCTACGTTTCATATCACAGGGTACTGAAGGGAGTTAGCTGTGGTGATCAGCTTATTTTGAGAATGGGTAAGACAGGGTGCCTTCAATGCATGATACACAAAAGGTACAAAGACCAGAAAAGCTTTGAACAGATTGTCTCTTGATCTCCTATAGCCTTAATGACTTTGACTAGGCAGGGGTGCATGTGAAAGGAGAGCCCAGAACATTCCATGTACATTACCCCCATCCCAGCAGCTACACTGTAAGCAGCCCCATTAGAAGATCCTTCACTGACATTACACAAGTCCTTCCTCGGGTTTTTCTGACTTATATTTTTATTTTGTTATAAGTATATATATAAATTTGAGATTTCAACATTTTATATTTCTAGAAAAATGTGTGTGTGTATGTGTGTGTGTGTCTGTACATGTAAGTGTGGGTACCTGCCTGCAGAGATGTCAGATGCACCTTGAGCTAGAGTTACAGATTACTGTGAGCCTTCTGATGTGGGTATTGTGAATTGAACCTAGGTCTTTTTGTACTTACTAAGCCATCTCTCCAGATGCAGTCTGTCTTCCTCCCTCCCTTCCCCCTCCTTTTCTGGTACTAAGAATTGAACTGAAAACTACACATACTAAGCAAACAATCTCCCATGGCCCTCCTTTGATTTTTAGTTTCTAGCTTCATAACTAATCTAAAATGCATAATTTAGGCTATGTAGTCTAAATTGCCTAGTCTGAGCTGCCAGTCTTTCATCTAGTCTAAACTCCTTAGGATGACCATGAACCCAAGACCCTCCTCCCTCATCCTCTCAAACATCTGGGGTATAGATCTATGCCACGAAGCAGAGCTAACATTTTATTTTCACATTTTCTATAGCTTCTTCTAGTTTATTTTGTTCCCTATATTTTTGACTCTTAAAACCACAGATCAAGGGCCTGAAACATAGCTCAGAGGTAATGTATTTGCCTAAGATATGAAAGATCTTAGGTTCAACTCCCAACAATGAAAAAAAATCAAAATATTATCAAATTGTAACTGTACTTTTCTGTGTCCTGTGTTTTTTAAAAATAAGACTCAGAGCCTGTGTGGTGGCACATACCTTTAATTCTATACTTGGGAGGCAGAAGCAGGCTGACCATTGTGATTTCAAGACTAGCTTGGTCTGTCTAGAAGTTCTAGGCCATCTAGAGCCTGTAGTGGGACCCTGTCTCAAAAGAAACAACCAAGCAAAGCAGGAAAATAAAAAGTTCAGAACTTCTGGATGGTTATGAGACTGACAGAAAGCAGTTTCCATACTTCTGCAGATAGACTTTGAAATCAGAGATCTCTTCAGAGATAACAGGTTACCCTAGATAATTTGTCTAGGGCTACCTTAGTAGGATTCATTGGGTTTGCTCTTCTGTAATCATTTATTTTTAGGAATGTGGCTTAAGAACCTTTAGTTGACTTCTTCAAAGTATGGGAAGAATCCAGTCTTACAGAACTTCAGAGACCTGCAGTGAGACAACATATATACACAAAGACTGGCCCAGAATAAAGTCTTGGTAAAAAAAAAAAGTATGAAAATAAAGCATGCAGACACTGTAAGAAATTAAACAAAAGCAATTTATTATCTGGAGAATAGTAGATAGATCAAGCATAAGAAATAATATGGAAACATACTAGAAAGTATAGTGGTCATACCATCTGAAGAAAAAAAAAAGTCAGTACACATGAACAATGTTATTGTTTTTTTCCCAAAGGGAAATACAAGAAAAGATGACCATTGCATGGAAGTCTAAACTATACTCAAATGGAGAAGGTGTGTTTACTCAAAGTTAGGAATACAGAATTAATGTATTCAGTTATGGTTTTGAGCCACCCAGAGTGTCTTATTTTTGAATTTATTAACACACAGGTTTTGATCATTTGATTACTGTTAGCATTCCACCATAATTATTTAATAAAAAAGTTAAAAGTAAGGTAACCTTAACTTTCCTGGTGTGATGGTTTGTATATGCTTAGCCGAGGGGTGGGGGTGGGGGGGGAAGGGGGCTATCAGAAGGTGTGGCCCTGTTGCAGTAGGTGTGCCACTGTGGGTGTGGGCTTTAGGATGCTCATTCTAGCTGCGTTGAAGCCAGTATTATTCTAGCAGCCTTCAGATGAAGATGTAGAACTCTCAGCATCTCCTGCACAATGCCTGCCTGGATGCTACCATGGTCCTGTCTTGATGATAATGGACTGAACCTCTGAACCTCTAAGTCAGCCCCAAACTTAATGTTCTTATAAGAGTTGCCTTGGTCATGGTACCTGTTCACATCAGTAAAACCCTAGGATACCTGGTGAGTATAATGATTACCACAAGAAAGAATGAGGCTCATAGTGACTGGTCCATCACCAAGGCCATAGACCCCAGTTTTGATGTATTATAGGGCTATTTAGATTCCATTCCCTGCAGATCCAGTTGCAGATTTTGAGGAAACAGTGATTACTCCAGGTGATGAGTCATCAGGAGAGAGACTCCTGATGTCATTCTCTATGTATTTGAGGGCAAAGCTGAGGCAGTATATCAAGAGGAATTCTGTTACCAGCTAAGCTACACTGGCAGCCATCACATAGAGAAATGAGCCCAGTACATGGATCCACAATTTAGCCTGCTACAACCTAGAGGTGAGAGAAGACCCAGAGAAGCAACTGTGGAGATAAAGAGAACCAAACACAGATGAACTGAGAGGGAAAGAAGGACAGAGGGTGGGCTAAGGCTAGAAGGTATACAAAAAGAGATAGCCTTATACTTGGTGGGTAGGAACCATTCCTGGCAACTGAGAATAATCCTACAGCTTTACAGTTCTGGGCCTGAGGCCAGCAGGTGGGATACATGTGTTTCATCGACTGTAGTAGATCCCAGGAATGCTTAGGAATGCACATGATACCCTCAGCAGCATCCCTCCTGAGAGGAGACAAGTTCTCAGGAGGTCTTGAAATTACAAAGGCAGGTCCTCTGCCTGGACCAGCCTTAGTGCAGTGCCTGTATCTCATACTTCCAATGCACTTGAGAGATATCCCTAGGTAAAACACGCAATCTATCAACCCATATGCTATGATCTTGGGGTGTAGAGGTATCTTTAGCAAGCTGCAAAAGTTAAGTACAGACAGCAGAAGGCCATGACACGCAATGAAGGAAAACTACCACAGCAAAGATAGTGCTGGTAGACATCAAACACACACCCAACAATGACTCAGCAACAGCATGAACCATAGGAAAGACAAGACTCCACAATTTCAACTGACTCTCCTACCCTTTACCCACGGAAATGGCAGTCTCCCAGTTGAGGCCACACAATGAAGCTTTCCCAAGGCCTCATCTTTCTTTTCTCACTAGGGTTAGTTACGGTTAGCAGGGTTTTTACTACTCTGTTATTTTTCAAACTATGCTTTGATTTGTAATTCTTCATCATAAAGTAATTTAATTCTATTTTTATTTCTATTAAATCAATGATTTTTAAAAAAACTCTTGTATTGCATCTGCCCCACAATGTACATTTAATTATAGTTTTTACTTTATTTTTTTAAAAGATGTTATCATGTGTGTTTCAATATTTATTTGCCTTCTAATATTTATTAAATTTTGGTTTTGACTTCTTCATTATTGGGAAACCTTTTCTGGCTTTTCTTTTTTTTCTTCATTTCTTATTTTTTCATACTTTTATATTTCAAACGCTTTTCTCCAGCTCTTCCTTCTCTCCTTTTGGGTGTTTAGTCTTGTTTTGCTTTACTGTTTCTATTCTTTTTCTCTTCTCTAGTCCCCTCCACCCCTCTCCACCCTTCTTCTTTCTCCTTCATTTGCTTAATCTTTTTTCTCATCTATTTCTCTGCTTTCTCCATCTCTTTCTTTCATCTCATTCATTTTTTTTTTTTTTTACCCTACTCTTACAACTTCATAACAGTTCAGTTTTTATGGTCAGTGGTAGGGGATTATTGGGTTATAAGAAATTTTGAGATTATTTCTATGTAAAAGTGGTTTAGTTTTGTTAACATTTGCTTTCTTCTTTGAGAGAACTTCAAAAGTAAGTTTCTTGGAGCCTGAGGAAAAGTTCTGTGCTTAAGATGAAGAAAAGAATCTGAGTTCAGTTCCCAACACCCACACCAGGCTGCTCTCAACTCCAGATGATCTGTCACCTTCTTCTGATCTCTCTCTCTCTCTCTCTCTCTCTCTCTCTCTCTCTCTCTCTCTCTCTCTTTCTTCTTCTTCTTCTTCTTCTTCTTCTTCTTCTTCTTCTTCTTCTTCTTCTTCTTCTTCTTCTTCTTCTTCTTCTTCTCCTTTCCTTTCCTTTCCTTTCCTTTCCTTTCCTTTCCTTTCCTTTCCTTTCCTTTCCTTTCCTTTCCTTTCCTTTCCTTTCCTTTCCTTCCCTCCCTCCTTCCCTCTGAATTAAAATATAAAATAAACCTTACAGAGGGAGTAGGTTTCTCAGTCACTGCTTTAAGACTGAGAACTCACAGATCATCTGCCTACTGTTTTCTCACTCTGATGTCAAGACCTACCACTCTCCAGTCTTCCTACCCAGATCTGATACAGAACCAATAAAGAAACTTTCTGTGATGTTCAGCTTCTCACAGACATTATTTCTGTCACTCTAACAGGAACGAGTTATAACTTTGAGTTACAGCTCATCTCTATCAGTGTCTACCTGATATTAGGCCAGGCTAAATCACACCGTATGAAGTTTTCCAATATCCCCTGAAAGGCTATGGATTGAAGTCTCTTTCTCACTGTCCATGACCCGATTTCAGTGTCTCTAGTGCTATGCCCTATCTCTTCCAATGCTCTCCCACTTCAAAGTCTCACCATGGTAGCCACACTTATGTGGCAGAAGGGTATTTTCATGTTAACTCCTTTCCATGGGCCTGCTTTCTTTGTAAGTTATGACAAAAACTCATAGGAGCTATCCCAGCCAATAGAACCTACACTTAAAAGACTTCACCAGATAAATCTTGCACCTAATAATCATTTTCAGCAATGCAGCAGACCACAAACGCAACATGCAAAAATCAACAGCTTTTCTATATACCAGTAGTGAACTAGCTGAGAAATACAGCCAAGGGGGTTGGACCAATTCATAACACATGCATTCGATTTACAGAACAACATATACATTCCATAAATCACAACACAGAAACAAGAAAAATGGAGTCTCGGGGCAACACAGATCCTCCAAAGGATCATAATGGGCTTAGCAGATATGTGTATGCAATATTTCATCCAACAGAAACAAATATACTTTCTTCTCTGCATCCCATGGAAACTTCTTTAAGTTAAATCACATTCTAGGCCACAAGGCATATCTCACCAATTACAAAGGAACTGAAATAATCATTGAAGAAATTAGAGAAGAAATGTAAAAAAAAAAAATACCAAGAATCAAATGAAAATAAAACCATTACTGGCCACACGGTTTGGGATAATTTGAAGAGGGAAGCTTCTAACTATGAGTGTTTCAATTATGAGGATGGGAGATTCCAAATGTAGGCGATAGTGCTGAATTTCAGGATCCTACAAAAACAAGAACAATTCAAACTCTAAACCAGTAGGTACCAAGGTGAAAATCATGATAAATTTGAAGGACAAAAATAGAATTGAACAAAGAATTGGTTCTTTGAAGAATAAAAGATAAAAAAAAAAGATTGATAAATACCTAGTGTGGTGCTTGTTTGAATAAGAATGTCCCCCATAGGCTCATAAATTTGAATTCTTGGCCCCTCAATGGTGGATCTGCTTTTGAAGGTGTGACCTAATAGAAGTAGGTGTGTCATTAGGCATAATTTTGAGGTTTCAAAAACTCATGCAGGCCCAATATTTCTTCTCTCTCCCCCTCCCTCTCTCTCTTTCAGCCTTTAACTTGAAGATAAGATGTAAGTTCTCAATTAAAGGTCCAGTGCCGTAAATACCTGCCTGCCTCTGAGACATTGTATGATGATAAAATGGTTGGATCACCAGGAATTCATAGCAGTTACAATTATGAGTATATAAAAATTATCAGAAGCTAAGTCTGACTGTAATGAACAAGCAAATCCATGGGTCCAGTAGAAAACTTGGTTTCTCAACAATAGACAAAATAACTATGGAAAACCACTAAGAACGTGGATGCACTCAGCAATATATCATTCAGCTGGCTCTAACCAGCAGACATAGAACAGCTCAACAGCATAAAGGTAAATGTTTACAGAACAAATCTGAAAATACATATCCTAGGTGATAAAACAAACATGAATAAGGTGGGAACAATAGTATGTTCTCTAACCACCAAGGAGTCAATCTAGAAGTTAATACCAGAAAAAGAAAAATTTCCAGCCTGCCATGGTGGCTTATGCCTTTAATTCTAGCACTTGAGAACCAAGGACATGTGAATTTCTATGAATTCAAGGCCAGGTCAGCCTGGGCTATATAGAGAACTCTGTCTTAACTCATAAACATCTTTAATTCCATTTGCAGGGGATACAACACCCTATTCTAACATACATGAACAGCAGGTATGCAAGTGGTATACATACATTCAGTCTGAAAAACCTTACATATAAAATTGAAAATTTAGATTTATAGAGCAGAATTGGCAATAAAGACTTTATCAAAAATGTGTAACAATAAAAATGGCATTAAACAGTGGTAAATAAGTTACCAATAAATATTTCTGCATCAAATCTCAGAGTTCTCAACTATCTAACCACTTTTTGAACGAGTCTAGGGATAGGTTACTAGCTTAGTACAGTAAAAGCAATTTGGAAAAGCCCTCTTACTCAGAGATGAAAGGGACCACTTACTCCCATGGGATCAGGAACAGGGATCACCTCATTTTTCCCACTTCTATTTAACATAGTATTGGACTTCCTACCCAGGGCATTTAGGCAATAAGCAAAATAAATATTGGAATGAAGAACTATAGCTATCTCCAATATAATATAAATGAGACCCTGAAATCTTGTTAGAACTAATAAAAACAATAAATCCAAGATATAAAATTAATGTGAAAATTGTAGCTGTATTCATATTGCATATGAAAAGGAAAAAATTTCCATTTGTAATAGCACTAAAAATATTGCAAAATCAATATAGCATAGGAAGGGAAATACACACCTTTTTGTTGTATTATTTTGTTTCATGACAGAATGTTGTTATGACAAACAAGCTAGCCTTGAATTTACAGTCCTTCTGCCTCAGTATCGCTGATTCAGGTATGTACAACTACATGTGTCTCAAGACTTATGGACTTAAAGCAATAAATATTGCTGAAAATTGTTGAATACACAAACTGAAAGCCACCCTGTGTTTGTTGGAAAACACTAAGTTAGATCCTCATGCTGTCTACAATGACTTATATATTTAACACAATCTCTAATCATACTCCCAAAAACATTTTTATAGAAATATTAATAAAAGTTCTATAGCTTATACCAAGCCTCAAAAGACTCCAAATAACTATAAGGTGAAAAATAAAAAAGATACAAGTAGAGTAAACTTAGAGAACTCATAGTTTCTATGAGTTTGATGTAAACTAGAGTACCTGGAAGGAGGGAACCTCACCTGAGGAAGTGCTTCCATGAGATTGGCTCGTAGGCATGTCTGTGTGGCATTTCCTTGATTGTTGTTAATGTGGGAGGGTCTAGCTGTGGGCGGTGCTATCCCTAGACAGGTGGTCCTGGAAAGTCTAAGAAACATAGCTGAATGTGAGCCTGAAAGTAATAGTAATCCGGTAGGAAGCTTTCCTCCATGTTTCTTCCTTCTGTTTCTGCTTGAGTTCCTGCCCTGACTTTGTACAATGATGCACTGTGATTGGCTCGTGTAAGTCAAATACACTAATTCCTCCTCAAGTTACTTTGGATTGTGGTGTTTATGGTAGTAAAGGACATACAACAGAGCAACGTCCAATTTCAAGGCACATTTGTAATTGAAAGTGGTAGTAATCAGCGATGTATACTGGCATGAACACACAAAACTAGGCCAACTGAATAAATCAACCCAGAAATAATTTTTGCAAATATGAACAACTGGTCTTTGGGAAGCATGCCAAAATTGCTGAATGGGGAAGAATAGTTTTTCTTTCAAATGGTCTTTGAAAAGAATATATACCCCTCTTCAAGTATAAAGATAAGCCTTGCCATATTCCATATACAAGAATGAGCTCTGAATGGTTTAATCCCCTAAAACTAAATGTCTACAGGGAAGCATTGTATATATGTTGGCCTTGACAATGCTTTCTTAGACACATCATTAAAATCACAGACAGCACATGCCAGAGACAGACTGACTGACTAGACTATACTGAACTTAGAATCATCCATAAAAAAATTAACTTTTAAGAAGGGAAACAAGTATCTAAAGTGATGGGAGATGCATTCAGAATGCAGATGTTTCTTGACTTGCGATGGGTTTATGTCCTGATAAGCTCCTTTCAAATTGAAACGCTGTAAGTAAAAAACGCATTTAATAACCTAATTACCCAACAGCATAGCTTACTTAAATGATACTTGGTCTTACTTAAATGATAGAAGAACACCTATAGCAGTGAACATTTGAGCAAAATTGCATGGTGGGAATTATTTTATAATAAAGTACTGTGTATCTTGATACATAGCACAGGTATTTTGTAAGCCTGCTGTATCATAAAACCACAGAAAAGCGAGGGAGGACTGGCAACACAGGACACTTATTGCATAATAGATAAAAGTCCCAAATCCAAAAGAATAATTAAAGGCAAAATTTATTAATTAGAGCTCATCTAAATTTAAAACCTCCCTTTATAAATAGGCTGTTGGGAAAACGAATAGTTGGAGTATAGAGTGGGAAAACCTCATAAGTGATAAAATTCATGATGCTCTTAAAACTCAGCAGTAAAAGCATTTCTGTTACAAAATGGGTAAAGGGCATTAAAGACATTTCACTGAAATAAAAAGCTAGTTGTCACTAAGCACATGTACAGTGTTTCAAATTGGTCACTGTGATGTGCAATTTCAAAGCAATGGTGGGCTAGCACTGTGCTATCAGAATGGATAAAATATAAGAAAATATTAACAATCAATGCTGATGATGATATAGAGAAAATATTCACTTATGTTAAGTGTGGGGAGGTAAATTTATATAAATGCTCCAGAAACTTCTTATCCATTTCTTAAAAGTTTACAAGTCTTGCTCAACTCTGTTCATAACAGCTTTATTTCTAATAGCCAGAAACTGGAAACAACTGAAGAATGGAAAGAAAGAAACAAACCAACAAAAAACAAACCATGTGGTTCATTTAGACAATGAAATACTACCCAACAATTAAAAACAAGGACATCATGAAATTTGCAGGCAAATGGATGGATCTAGAAAGTATCACCCTGAGTAAGGTAACCCAGACCCAAAAAGACATGGATGGTACATACTCGCTGATGAGCTATAAATTAAAGAACACCCACACTATAATCCATAGACCCAATAAAGCTAAATAACAAGGAAGGATGTGTGAATCTCACTCAGAAGGGGAAATAGAATAGTCATTGGAGGTGGATGGATGGAGGGCGCTGGGTGGGAGAAGAGATGGGGACAGGAATAGGGGGATGAGATCAGGTATAGGGAGAGAGGGCCTAGAGAGTGATTGGAAAATGGTGGTGGGGGAGGGGCAAACACATCTCTAGGACATGCCAGAGATCTAGGATGGGAGAAGTTGAGACTCTTAGTGAGGGATATGGAGCCTGAAGTGGCAACCTCCTGTAGCCAGGTAGGACTCCCAATAGAGGAATAAGGATACCCACCTTCTCACAAAACCTTTGACTCAAAATGTATCCTGCCTGCAAGAAATGCAGGGATAAAGACGAGCAGAGACTGAGGGAATGGCCAACCAATGACTGGCCCAACCTGAGATCCATCCTATAGGCAAGATCCAATCGCCGACACTACTAATGATACTCTATTATGTTTGCAGACAGAAGCCTAGCATGTCTCTACTATGAAAGGCTCCATCCAGCAAGTTCCTGAAATACATGCAGACACCCACAGTCAAACATTACACAGAGCTTGAGAAGTCTTGTGGAAGAGTTGGAGGAAGGATTGAGGGACCCAAAGAGGATAAGAACTCTACAAGAAGACCAACAAACTCAACTAATCTAGACACTTGTGGGCTCCCTGAGATTGAACCATCAACCAAAGAACATACAAGAGCTGGACCTAGGCACCCTATATGTCTGTAGCAGATGTGCAACTTGGTTCTCCCATCAACTGGAGCAAGGGCTTACTCTGACTGTTGCCTCCCTCTGGATCCTATTCTCCTAACTGGGCTGTCTTGTCTGGCCTTAGTGGGAGAGGGTGTACCTAGTTTTACAATGGCTTGAGGTGCCAGGGTGGGAAAACATCCCCTTCTCAGAGGTGAAGGGGAAAGGGGATAGATGCCATGTGAGGGGAAAAATAGGAGGACAGAGGGGTCCTATGAATGGGATGTAAAGTGAATAAATAAACTAATGGAAAACATTTAAAAATAAAACTATTATAAAGGCCCATCAATAGGATAAATTAGTGTACAACTGGTTCCCAAGCCCAGGGTTTTACACTTAGTAGTCTAGCAATACTACCACTTAGATAAACAACCAACCCCTTGGGCTTAGGTCCTTTTTTCTTTGATTTGGATCTCAAATTTATTGTGTGCTTTTCTAAAATCTTTCCCTTTAAATATAAAATTTTGCACATGAGACTCAGGGGATTCATACAGTCTGCTGGACGAAAAGTATAGATCTCTAATTACTTCCTCACTATCTGTTGAAAAAGCTGCCTTTCTTCTATCGAGTTGCTTTCCTGCCTGTGTGGCAATCGGTGGGTCCATTTCTGTGTCTATTTCTGGGTTATCTAGTCTATTTCATTGATCCATGTTTTTATGTTCCACGAACACCATAGACTTAATTACTACAACTTAACTTATTAACACCAACTTAATTACTACAGTTGTATAAGTTTGGAAACAACGGAATCCTTTCATTTCTTTTAAAAAATTATTTTAGCTTCCTGCAGAAAATCTTTCTGGATATTGCATTAAACATACATGTTTATGGGAGGAGAAATTATTCTTTTACTATGTTGATTTTTTATGTGTGTGTGTGTATGTGCACATGTGTGCCAGTCCCACAGAGGCCAGAAGAGAGCATGAATCCCCTGAAACTAGAGTTACACATGGTTGGAAATTGTCATGTGGATGCTGGGAATCAAACCTGGGTCCTCTGTAAGAGCAGCAGATGCTCTTATCTGCTGAGCCATCTCTCTAGTCCCCACCCCTTTTGGATTACTTTTGATTATCATTTGTAAGGAATAAGTAAGTTTCTTATAGATAGAATATTATTGCCATTATTTACAACTGCCTATATAATGCACCCATTAAAATGTTTATCATTTTTTTCCTTTTGTCATTTAAACTAAATATAGCAAAACATTACACATTGTGTTATGGTACTTGCTGTTATTGAAGAACACCACACATGTCTGTAAAACATCACCCTGCTGACAACTGTCTTTTGATTTCATCTTGAAGGAGACCCCTCAGCATTCGTATGGGGCATCTTCATGCCGATGGGCTCCCTTGGGCATTGCTTAGCAGATTACTTTAGTTAACCTTTCATTTTAAAGAGATAATTTGGCCAATGACAATATTAGTATTCTTGGTTGCTAGGTTTTTCTGTCACCTTAATGACTGAATTCTCCCTTTCCCTCTGCTCTGCCAAGTATCTGCTGAGAAGTCTGCAGATAATCCTGTGGGAGCACTGTGCATGCCTGTTTTTTTTTTTTTTTTTTTTTTTTTTCCCTTTCTGCTCTCAAAACTTCTGTCTGACTTTGGAGAGCTCAAGTATAATGCATACTATTTCTCTGAGTTTCATGTGTAATCATATCTTTCCAAAGATTTGTGCTATTCAAACATTATTTCTTCAGGTAAACTCTATCCTTTTATGCCTCTTTTGTTTGTTTGTTTGTTTGTTTGTTTGTTTGTTTGTTTTTGCTTTTTTTTTTTTGAGGCGGGGTTTCTCTGTATAGTCCTGGCTTTCTTGGAACTCACTCTGTAGACCAGGTTGGCCTTGAACTCAGGAATGTGCCTGCCTCTACCTCCCAAGTGCTGGGATTAAGTGTGTGTGCTACCACTGCCAGTCCCCCTTTTATGCTTCTTATCTGTATCTGGGATTACCATAATGAGTATAATGGCTCAGTTAAGAGTGCTCCTATGTCACTTAGGTTTTCCTTACTTTTCTCTTTGGCTCCCATGATTTAAGAATTTGAACTAATTATCTTAAAGCTTGTTTTTTTCCTCTGCTTGATCAAGTTTGATCCCCAAACCTTGCAAGTCCAGAATTTGCTGATCTTATTTATAGCTTGATTTCTTCCTTCCTTCCTTCCTTCCTTCCTTCCTTCCTTCCTTCCTTCCTTCCTTCCTTCCTTCCTTCCTTCCTTCCTTCCTTCCTTCCTTTCTTTCTTTCTTTCTTTCTTTCTTTCTTTCTTTCTTTCTTTCTTTCTTTCTTTCTTCCTTGATATTTTCATTTTGTTCATGTAGTTTTTATTTATTTCCTTGTATTCTCTTTTTCTTTATGAAGTGTCTTAGTGCCAGTTATTTCATATCAATGGTTAGGCAGCTACAGTGGTAGTCTAGAGCTTTTAAAGCCTTTTTCTTCCTGGCATCTCCCCGTGAAGCTCAATGCTACTGCCACTGCCTTCAGCAACTTCCAAACTGGTCTCCTCAGTGTTCTGACAAGTCTGAGTTTTAGTGTCCTGGTAGTTGTTTCTTTCCTTCTGCTCTAAGAATCTCCAGGATGAGGCTACATGGTTTGAAATGACTTAGTCATTACAATTCCTAAGATGGCATCTAGAATTGTCCACAGTCTCTGGCTAAAGACCTTTAATTCAGTATATGGTATATGCTACCAATCTGCAGTCTTACTAAAGGCATCCAATCATCTTATCTTTCAGCAAGTTGCTAAGGCAAAATAATAGAGAAAGTCTACCCTTTAACTTATGATATCTTAGAATGGTATCAGCCAGGTCCCCAAAGGAAGGATGACCATTTCATGGAATTATCTGTATCTTGACTGAGAAACTGTAAATTTGATTATAAATTTAAGAGGTGTAAAAATAAATGCACGTAGTTTGTTTTTGCATATTCTTAGTAATATCATTTAGACGAAAATGTAAAATTTCTACAAAAATCAGCAGGACTTTACAAAACAGCATTGGCATTTTACTTTTTATTAATACAAACTGCCATAAAGACAGTGAATGCTGATGTAATCATAAAAAGGAGCAGAGGAGCCCAGCAGAAAGTAATCAATACAAACAAACATGTGTCAATGGTGTTTGAGGAAGGTGCTATTATAATTTAGGGCAGAAAGGAATCCTTTTACCAAATTTGTTACAATTGGATATTTTTACAGGAAAACAAATAGTGAACCTTATTTCAAAGTATTCAGAAATGCAAACTCAAGATGTTTTATAGACTTACATATAAGAGCTAAAAATATAAAGCTTTTTGCTACCAAGAGAATGTCTTCCCTACATCAAAGTAGACAGATAATGTAAACCACACACATTACCAACAGTATGTGAATGACCTGATGGCCCTGCTTGCCAGAATTTAAAATATTATTTTCAGCAAAAGAAGTTGATAAAATTAGAAACAAAACAATACCAAGGAGAAGAATCTTCTTAAAATGTGTACTTCAAAGAATTTGCAAATTGTGAAATATTCAAAGAATATTGCAAATTGTGTAATATGATGATGATGATATTAAGAAATATTAAAAGTCAGTAAAACACTGAGAACCTATTTAAAATGAAATTTCTTACAGAGGATATTTTTTCAAAGTTTAAAATAATCAACATAAAAATATAACATCATTGAACTGCAGTAAGATGTTTCAAGTATCTATTATAATTTCTATCTTTAAATCCACTACTAGTAAAAATTTCTAATGTTGAAGATGAGGCAAGGAAATCTATATTCTCAAAGATGATGGCAGGAAATATAGATCTACTGCCATTAGTTTTTTATAGGATTGAAATTGTGTGTGTTATATATGTCAGGCATGGCACTTCTAATGATTTATAACCAAGAAATAAAAACAAATGAGCACTTAAAAGCTCATAAGAAGTGTGTACCACATTTTCATTCATTCCAAAAACAAAAAATGAAAACAGTAAATGTCCATCAACATGACACTATACTGGTATTGTGTGGTCTTTTCACACAGTAGACTAGTATTCTTCAGTAAAGAATAAATCTTCTGATTATGCAAATGCAAGGGTAGTGTCAAAGGTAATTTCTAAAACAAAATAAGCCAGAGAAAATTAAGTACTATGATATTTCACTTTGTAAACAGTACCTAAGGCTATAGAAACAAAAAACAGTGTTTGATTTGGGCTAGGAAGGGAGGGAACACAGATGAACATGAACAGGGAGGAACCTGTTAGTGTAGCAGAAGTACATATATTTTCCATGGGCTGTGGGTTACATGGTCTGAACACCTGTGCAAACCTACAGCTTGCATGTGTGTCCATCAGGAAACTCTTTACAGTAGTCAAGTTTTGGCATCAGCCTAAGGTCCCCTCATCCCCTCAGCAGATGAACATACACTAGATAGACAATGGTGCTTAAGTCACCCAGTAAGACCAAGGTATGCTACCTTCAGGGAAGTGGAGAGAGTAAGAGAATCCTGGAGCATGAAGTAATTCAGACTTAGAAGGACAAATAGCACATGCAGATTTAGTAGGAAACAGTAACTAAATATAAAAGGGAGACATCGATGACAGTGGTGGAGTAAAAGGAAAGGTGAGGTGAGGTAAGATGAGACAGAGAAAAGAAGGGGACATGTGTCGAAATGTTATCATGAAAGCCGTTGTTTTGTATAATTAATATAGGTTAGTAAAACAAATGTATATGCATGTTAATTTACCTTGACACTAGAAAGAAGATGAAATTGGTTAAATAAACCCCAGAGAGTCTGTTCCTAATAAGTGAATACCAAGGGGTGTACTTCAGGTAGAGACTGTAAGTGTTGATGAGGATGTAATGATAAGTCCTACATACACACGAACTGGTTTAACTGTGAAAACCATTTGCTTTATTTACAACATCAGAAACCAGGCAATCAAAAGCGATAACCAAGATCTAGCATGCTCCCACCATTTTCCTAATGAAGGAGACTGTACAAGTTATGAGGGAAGTGAACTTCAAACAGTGAGCAGAGCAAAGTGTGGTGGTTAATGAACAAGGGAGGTATTGGGTGTTAGAAATAGCTCAGTTTTGGACTTTTTGCAGCCAAGGGAGACAAAGTCAAAGATGAGCCGGGAAAAGTAGGCTATCTCTAGGTTCGAGTAGGCTGATTGGAGGTATGCTCAGATTTTTCTAACTTTGTTCTAAAATAAATCATCTTGGGACTAGAGAGATGGCTCAGTAGTTAAGAGCACTCACTGGAAGCTCTTCAAGAGGACCAAGGTCTGAATCCCAGAATCCACATGGAGGTTCACACTCATCTATCACTCCAGGTCCAGGAAGTCTGGCATCCTCTTCTGGCCTCCACAGACATGCACTTGATGCACAGACAGACACAGACAAAAACACCTGTGTACACTGTGGTGGTTTAAATAGAAATGGCCCCCATAGACTCATGTTTGAATGCTTGGCCCATGAGGAGTGGCACTACTGAAGTAGGTGTGGCCTTATTGGAGAAAATGTGTCACTTGGGGGTGGGCTTTGAGGTCTCCTATGCTCAAGATCTCTCAAGTCCCCTTTTGTTGCCTGTGGATCAAGATGGAGAATTTTCAGCTCATTCTCCAGCACCGTGCCTGCCTGGAAGCTGCCATGTGTGCTGCCATGGTGATAACGAACAAAGCCTCTGAAACTGTAAGCCAGCCCCAATTCAATATTGTTCTTTATAAGAGTTGCCATGGTCATGATGTCTCTTCACAGCAATAAAACCCTAAGACACACATAAAATAATTTATTGAATTAAAACTAAACTAATCATCATTAGCTTGTAGGTATCCTCTGGAGATAAAGGTTGAAGACTCCAATCACTTCTTCACTTACCTAAGATGTCCTAAAAGCAAATGATTTCTAGAAGTTTAAAGACTGTCTCTCAATAAACCTGTTTGCACAGGAATACAAAACTGTATTTTGGAAAATATGGATTTTTCTTTTCTATTTAATCTCCGAGAAAAGTAGTGAGGAAAAAAAATCCAGATTCCTTTCAATGCCTCTTTCCACATCACAATCACTAACCTACTTACCACCAAGACCTCTCTCTTCATGGTTTACTTCCTATGCAGTGTGTATAGGTGAGCTTTAATAATCTTATCTAAGGATGCTAGATCTATACTGACCTTACTCTGTGAAAAAAAAAGTGTGTGTGTGTGTATATTTATTTAGATAAGACCTGTTTATCATCACCTCAGATTCTCTTTGTTGTGTATCCTTCAGATTTTTACCCACTGTATGTCTATTCAATACAATCCAAATGAATATCTTCAAATCTAGAAGACCGAAGAGAGAGAGAGAGAGAGAGAGAGAGAGAGAGAGAGAGAGAGAGAGAGAGAGAGAGAGAGAGAATATGAATGAATGTCTTAGGGTGTACATTGCTGTGAAGAGACACTATAACCGAGGCAACCCTTATAAAGGATAACATTTAACTGGGGATAGCTTACAGATTCTGAGGTTCAGTCCATTATCCTCATGGATGCATGGCAGCATCCAGGCAGGCATGGCAGGAGCTGAGAATTCTATATCTTGTCCTGAAGGCAAACAGGAGAAGACTGGCTTCCAGGAAGCTAGGACAAGGGTCTTAAAGCTCACCCTGACAGTGACACACTTCTTCCAACAAGGCCACACCACCTAACAGTGCCATTCTCTGGGCAAGCATATTCAAATCACCACAGAAAATGAAAAGTATTTTAATGAATATTAAATTGAAATGTAAGAAACCTGCTAAAGGGGCTAGAACAATAGTTGCTCAGAAATAATAGATAATCACCGCGATGTTCTATTAAAAAATCAGTCTATACTACAGTAAAAAGACATAAAGCACAGGGATGCAGTTCTAGGTATACTAAACAGGTTGAATGAGAACCCTGGCTTTTTAAGATAGGTAGTGGCTATTCTGTCACTAGAGGACCTGGAGGTAAAACCCAATTTAGCTCAGCACAGGGTCTCCAGGTAGACAGTTTCAAGAAGTCAGGGGGAAATTCTGGGATTCACATATAACTTGGGAGTGATCAGTCTGTGTGCAATAATGGAAGCCCTGGGATTTAATTAACCTAAAAAGGGAAATGTATTGAGAAAGAAAAGGAAATATTGAATGATCAGAAGAGAAAACCCCAGCAACAAAAACATAGCAAGAAGGCAAGAGAAAGAATTAAACCAAAACCCAAACCAATCAAACAAAACAACAGAGCCTACTGCTATAGAGGGTTCCAAAGAATAAGTACAGACCTAGTTCAGAGTTAATTACTAAGCCCATGGAAGAATGTAATCATGGAGAATATCAACCAGTGTGTAGTACTTTTAGAAGTATATATGATCAAAAGAAGCGTGCCGCAAAACAGGATGCTAGCACCTGTTTTCCAAGGGAGCCTCAGCATTTGGAATATGGAAAGAGTCTGCCAAGACTTAAATGCTGATGAGATAGGAAATCTGGTGGATTGGGAACTCTCAGTGGTAGGAACAGAGAGGCCAAGAGCCTATGCAGGGATATTACACTGTGACTAACAAGAATATTCCTGGTGCTTTGGTGTGCAAGGAAGATTATGGATGAAAGAATACTGAAATAGAAACTGTGACTGCTGAGGTCTGGATTGGAAGTAGGCATAGCTGGATTATCTCCCTCACAGCACACACGTCTGCCATGAACTATTCAAGAAAGTGGAGGGGAAAGTTAAGATTTATGGCTGAGAAGGGTCAGAGCAGAGAAGACGGGAAATGGAGATAAGAACCCAATTTACAGTGATGGTCAGTTCAGAGTCTTAGCTTTGTCTTCCAAAGACTATCATCTGAGACATCTTCATCCCTCTGTCTGTGTATCAATCCATCTACTGTTGTTCTGTCCACCCATCCATATATCCATGCATTTCCCCACCTTTACTTTTAGAGTTAGAGTCTCATTCTGTGTTCAGGTTGGCTTTGAACTCTGAGTGATTTTCTTGTCTCAGCATCCTTGGGGTAAGGAATCATGTGAAGTATATGGAGGTGGGCTGTTAAAAATATTTATTCCTAGTTTGCAACCCTTAAAAATAATGATTTAGGTGTCCAGGGGTAAATTATTTTAAATGATTTTTAAGTAATATTTCTTTCCTTTCCTTTCCTTTCCTTTCCTTTCCTTTCCTTTCCTTTCCTTTCCTTTCCTTTCCTTTCCTTTCCTTTCCTTTCCTTTCCTTTCCTTTCCTTTCCTTTCCTTTCCTTTCCTTTCCTTTCCTTTCTCCTTCCCCTCTGTCTGTCTCTCTTCCTCCCTACCTCCCTCTTTCCCTTCCCCTTCTCTTCCTCTCCCCCTGCTTCTCTTCCTCTTCTCTTTCTCTTCTCTTCTCTTCTCTTCTCTTCTCTTCTCTTCTCTTCTCTTCTCTTCTCTTCTCTTCTCTTCTCTTCTCTTCTCTTCTCTTCTCTTCTCTTCTCTTCTCTTCTCTTCTCTTCTCTTCTCTTCTCTTCTCTTCTCTTCTCTTCTCTTCTCTCTCAGATGGGATCCATGGCTGACATGTAAATGCTGTATCACTGAACTGCACCCCTGGTATTTTCCATGGGTAGTTGTGATATAAAGCCAGCGTTCAGAAAACACTATTGTTACTATTGCTAGCCACTTGAATTGTTCTCAACAAGACTCCATAGTCCAGGAAAACAAGTCCAACCTGGTAGGTGGTTGTTTTGTTCCACAGCTAGGGTTTGGAGCAATGGTTTCGAGTAAAGAAAAGTTATTTAGGAGAGATAGTCAATAGGTTGTAATCCCTAATAGAGGAAGTGGAGGCATGATGTAGCAGAAAGTATGGAATAGAGTAGCCAAGAAGTGGTATACAAAGAACAGCCCAAGGAGATTACATAGTGAACCTATGAAGAAAGGGCCACTCCCATTCAATGGTTCTGATGTTCTAACTCCACTCCTTTATTAAGACATTGGAAATAATCTTAAAGCATTAGTACAGACTAGGGAAGGAGAATATCTTATGGTCATAGAACAGGTTTCTAGCATCTTCAGGGACTATTCCCACTACAATGAAAAGCAAGAAAACAAGCAAACATTAACATAAATGCATAAAAGAAATAGTGGTGGCAGAAAAGAATTAGTGACTTCACCAGTGCTTAATGTATGAGGCAGCAGAAAGCACACAGAGTAACAACAGAACCTTCTATGTGACTATCTCAGGCTGAGCCACCAGACCACCAGGGAACTGTATCTGACCACCTCACAACACATATGACATATACACACACATGCACGCACACACACACAGACACACACGCACACAGATGGGGTGTATCTCAATGGTTGAATATAGTGTTCTGGCTTAGCTCTATGAAGCCCATCTTATTTCTTATCTCTCAAATATCAAATTTTATTATGTAAGTTTCATATTAAGGCTATTTATTACCCAAGGAAGCATTTAGACTGTTTAATCTTAGTGGCTATTGGTAAGATATTAAGATAATCTATAAAATGTGCTTTTCAATAAGGAAAAATGTGACTAACAGAATCTAGGGACCCAGGTTATTTTAGTAAGTCAATAGAGTGATCTCGCATCATTTGCTCACAACCCTGACTTTAAACATTGATGGTTTTTGTATAAGATGAGTGAGAAACAAAGATATAACCATTGGTCAAGTCAAAATCCATTTCTTCAGGAGTCTCAAATATGTGAGTTTACCAACAGATAAAGTAACAGGGGAAAGCACTAGTAGAGTTTAATTTGTAGTGACCCAAGCTGAGTCTGTTAACTGCCCCAGAGAACAGACAAAGAAATAAGTGCTAAAAGTTCCCACATATTTTCACGTGAAGGCTAAAGTTGTACAGAGATTATTCCCCATTGTTCACACTTATTAAAACTGGTCTTGCATTGTCTTCCTTGGGGACTGTTTGAATTGAAGATGAGCTGTGTTCCCTCATAACCACTGGGTAGAAAACACACCATGTGCAACTATAAACCTTGACTTGGGAGTTATGACAATTTTGGATCACTGAATGTCCTCTGGCCTGCCAAAAAACACAATTGTTCAAACCTAATAGCAGGCAAAATATTTCCATAATATTTTGGAACATTACATTAACATTTACTAGGAGGCAGCTTTTAACTATAGGCTTCCAGGAATGAAACCGATTTCAGAACAATGCCGTTGCCCATACAAGGGTAGGAGAAAGCATCACTTAGTATTGGACACAATGAAGACACTGCCACAAAGTTCTCCAGAAGATACAAAACAGTCTTGGAAGCTGCATAGAGCTGCCATGTGACACTTAGGGAGGATTTATGGAGATTGGATCTCAACTGTCTTGCTACCCTAGATTTTCTCAAATTTTCCCCTTTCTTACAAATGAGTGATCACAAAGGCAGGTGGTATGATTTAGAGCTCTATTTGATTTGCACACTGTTAGAGAGGTGGGAGTTGAAAGTTATTGAAGCCGGCAGTTCTTTTCTTCCCACTAGGCTCCTTCTCTGCGCCTTGGTGGATTTATGACATCACTTTCTTCCAACTGGCTGCCTCGAGTTGCATTCCTGTTGTTCAGATCACTCTTCCTCATAATTGAAATACATAAAAATCTAAAATACGGACCTCATATATTCAAAGGGCAGTCTTAAGTACAAGGTTCATGGCTAATCATCTTCTCAGGGTTCTCATATGATAGGGAAACAGAACCAGGCAGGGTAATGCCCGCGAGTTCTAATGTTAAGACAACCAGGGGAGCTAACTCAGGAGCTTTGTTTTGGAGAGGGGACAGATTCAAATACCCAGGTTAACCAACTCCCAGGAAGTGAAAGAGTGATGAAGTCATCCTTGGTAACAGGATCCAGAGTAACTATGCTAACAGGCATAGTTAGCACTCCACAAGGAACTGAGTAAAACACACTCTTCAGTACTTTCCTGTCTTCAAGGGGTACAAGGAATTGCTCAAATACTAACCCAGCCAGGAAGCAAAGACAGGATGATAGGTGTTGAAATTCTGTACAGCTTCTATAAGCATTTTCCAGCCTAATCACCATCTAACTCAGTGAGATAAATCTAGTAAATGGTAAGGTTTCAGGCTTGGCCAGAGAAAAATTACTTTATTAAGAAACTTATATGCCCAGTCCAAATTTGCTACATGATAAATGCCTATAACAACCTTGGACTTTCATCTTTGTAGAATTGGACTGAGTTGTTGAATCATATAGAAATCAGAAAATGAAATATATATATGCCAATGCTCATATTGTTCATCAATTTAACCTGTAATTCTCTTGGTATAGCTGGATTTGATGGTAAATGATTTTATATTATTTAAAAGTGGAGATGGCTGTTGGGTATGGAGGTGCATGCCTTATTTCTGGCACTTGGGAGGATGAAGCAGGTGGATTGTAATTTTCAGGCCAGCTTGGGCTACAGGATAAGACTATATTAAAACAACAGGGTATGATATGAGAAAGGGCCACTATTGGTGTATGATGGTTATAAGCATGGAAATTAGTCATGAGCATAAGCTCATCTCTTTGTGTAAAATGTCCTTTTTGTCTATTTCCATAAACTAAACAGTATGACTTCATGTGTTTACCAATTTTTCTTCTACTCGTAAAATCCTACATTTCCCAATAAAAAGCAAAAACATATCAACAACATGTACGATATGAAGATTCCACTTCCTGTAAGGTTCATACCCTTTTTGTGTCTAGTTTTCAAGCATTGCAGAAGCTGATAACTAGAACTTGAGGTCAGACCTTTCCACATCCCCAACCAAACATTGATTTCAGACCCAGTGTAACACTAGAGATCCAGAGTCACACATTAATAGAACTCAAATGATCATTCCCACTGGTAAGCAGACAGGAACTTTTATGTTCATCTTAACTACCCACCTGAGAACACAAATATATTTGGGTATTACAGAATGAATAACAAAACAGTCTTGGATAAATCCTGGCTCAATACATGGTAGTTAATGAGGAATTCACAGAGGTCTCATTTGTCTCTAGCCTCTGGATGAGGAACAAAAACTTCTGCCTCATGGTATGGCCCTACAATCTGAGCAAGAGGAGCCCCTGATTAGAGCTGCTCATGAGAAATCCTGTAACAGTTCCTGTCCAAACCCTCTCTTCCCCCAGGGACAAGGATCACAATTCCTTAATGAAGAGTTTCACAATAGTTTAATATTATAGAGTACAATGTTAGCCCATGTTGAGCAAATAGAGTTCTGAAAGAGAATTAAAGGAAAGACATTAGTCCCTGGGCTATGAATGGTATGGTGACTCTTTGCAGGAAACTACATGAGGTAAAACAGAAAGAAACTGGGATTGGCATTGCCAGATTAGAATGGAGAAAGGACTATTGGTTCCTGATGACCCTCTAGGTTAGAATGTACAGAATCCCTTAGTAAGGGTTTGCCATGAGTCTGCCAATAGTTAAGTGTCTACTGTGCAAACAATGACAATGAGCAGGGTCCCACATGCAACAGTATGCATATAATCTAGAAAAGTGCCAATGAACATGGACTATACTTGGTTCTGTAACGAGGGAATTGGGAGTCACAATGGGACCTAGGGTGTTGTGAGTATTACAGAACCCATTATGACTAGCCCTTTGCAGAGGAAGAGGCCAGAAAAGGCATTGTCTAGGTCATGAATGAGGCACCATAGGGACTTTAATGAATACATCCCTCTTCCGTTTCTAAAAGGTGTTCAGTTTCTGCAGCATACAGGTCATGGAAATAAATCACAGACTGCTACCCCTCTGCTCACTCTCTGAGATTCTAAGTTAGTTTGCGCCAAGTGATTGCTTGTGTCGCTGAAATGCCCTTTGTCCAGCTTCTCATTCTTGCTTTGCCAAGGCAGTTGTGATATCATCCCTTAGGAATCAACAGCACTCAGCTAAGAGTCCTACACAGGTTAGAAGAAATTTTTCATGAGATCACTGCTCTGCAAGCACGTGGCAGAACAGGCAGCCTTGTGTCAAATGCCAATGGATTTGGCCATGCTTTAAGCAATGCAAGAACAATTAAACACATCAACTCTCACCAAGGTTGAGAAAACAGAGAGGCATTCCAGTTTACAGTGGCCCCGTGCCACGAGGCTGCTGAGACTGGAGAAAAATCAGACTGCAGACTACAGAATACTATCTCCCAAGAAGAATGTGCTAATGAAAATGGTCATGAACAGTAGTTTCTTCATGTCTCCTTCCAGAATGGCAATCACTTAGGACCTCTGAAGCATTTCGGGTAGAGTAAACATCTCTTGGCAGGTACAAGGGAAGAGAACACGAGATTTCACATGAGAAGACCAGCAAAGGAAGATTTCTTTTTATATGCTGCTTCTTCATGTTTTCGATAACTTTGATTCAACTTGTTATTGATGAAAGACTGAAATGTTACTCACAGCTCTAAGGAGATGAGTGCTACCTATGGAGGAGGTTGAGGCAATGAGGAAGACAAATGTTGCCCGGAAACTGAAGTTGGCAATTTCTGGGCCTACCTATAAGCTTAAATGAATGTTTTTTACCTTCAGAAAAGAAATTCACTTTAAGTCTCAGCTCCTATGAGTCAGTTTCCATCTTCTCTTAAGCTCTGCTTCCCCAAAGTTCCTGTTCTAGATATTCTTTTAAGAGAACAGGATAGCAGGTAGGGTTCTCAATATTTAAACAGCCATGACTTCTAACAACTCAGAGCTGCATACAGCAGTTATGAATCAGACATGCCCACATGTAGCAAATGACTCCTTTTGTCAAATCCAATGTGTCTGGAGTTACCAGGTACAAGACCTCGCTTTTTATACCCACTTCAGTTAGAGAGGTAAATGTGTTGGTTTTTGAGACAAAGGCTTCTAAAATCCTCTGTGATCAATTGCTTTGTATTTTTGATATAATTACTACAACCCCAGTGTCGCCTGAGTGGCCCTGCTGCTGTCCTGTGACATGGTACATGGGCGGTTCAAGCTTTGTAACACTCAGTTCTTTATCTGAAGAATGTAAGAACCACTCCGTTTCTCCTCATATGGCTGAGAGAACAGGAAGAAGCAAAGAGCTTGCATATAGTAGATATTCTGAGGGAGGCAGCTGTTCTTCCCAATCGCACGACATGAATATGCTGCAAAATGATCAAATCTGCAAATTTATGACATCTACTTATTCTTAGAAATGTCTCAGGTCACAAAATGCATTTGATGGCTTCACTTTAAAGAAGCATTTTTTTAGCTCAGAAGAAATCCCGTTTTTCATAACAATGTTCACTTGAACTTTCAAAGCCAGCAACGTGGGTTTCTTTTTGAGCAGGGTTATTTCTCTTCATGTAAATCAAGTTCAGAATCCCCAGAATGCAGAGTCAGGTGAGCAGAAGCTGAAACTGAAACCATGGGTGGTGGGTAATTTTGACTTTAAGAATTTGAGATAGTTACTCATTTTTAAACTACGTATAGACACTTATCTGCACTTGGGTTGGCTATGTTGTCAGCTGTCACTTTCATGGGGAACTCTTTTCTTCTCAACCCCACTTCTCATTTGGAAACAAATGTGAACCTGAAGGGGCCTGGCACCATCCTCTGCTGCTTCCAACTGGAAGCCTCTCTAATTCATCTTCTACTTCTTACGTTTTGCCCTCCAAAACCTGATAACTGTTTCCTTCCTTAGAAAGATAAAATTCCAGAGTATTCCCCCCACCTAAACTCCATTCTTCTTTTATTTTGTAGCAGTGAACTACCTCATTATTATTACTCTCCACAGGAAACAGTCCGATTAGATTTCCTGTTCTTTATTTGTTCTTGTGGATAAGAGGATAAACCACAAACGGGAGGAGACTACTATAAAGCCCTTTTTAAAAATCAGGATCCATGAGGTATCAAATTAGTTCTAAGCAGAGATTCAAAGTATGGCTGAAAAAGAGGGACCTGGGGGGAAGGGGGGAAGGTCTTTAATAGGTTGCAGGATATTGTAACTAAAATTATATTTTGTTTGGTGCATCTGAATAGTATCAGAGAATGGTTGCTATCTACTGATAACTAAAATAGAGACAAACGAACGTAAAACCAATTTGTAAAAACATGTTAGAATGCAAAGCAAATGTTCAGTATTAAAAAGGAGCTCATTATAATATGATAAAGCATAAATTATTAAAATAAATAAATAAATAAAATGGGACAGAAGACTTATATGTACAAAGTTGCACAATTTGAATAAAAGGCATCATTAATTATAGCCAAAAGTAGAAAATACATCCATGTCTCTGGTTTTACTCAAAGAGAATATCAAATGCACCAAAAGTGAAGAATCTACTACATAAGGAATTGCAAATGATTTGTATAAATGAACCACTCCCAGAGCAGAGCATCATTTTACTCTAGTGAGAACTATACACAGTGACTTTCTCCCAAAGGGATTAACACAGGAGGAAATGAAAAGGCACTTCATAAAAGAGGTGCAGGCCACTACCTCACCTAGGTGACGAAGAACAGTTGGGATGCAGTGTGTTGAGATGAGCTCATCAAGAAAGGTAAAGGACTGGGCGATGCTGTCTGAGCTTGAGTCTCCCTAGAAGCATAGCAGACTCTAACACAAGGGACTGTGGAGTTTTTATTTTTTGAATAGAGGGTTCATGTAACAAGAGAGGAATTCATAGACAATAAGAAAAGGAAAGAGTGAAAGCCATTACTACATGTTTTCTTGCTATAGGCTGCTAGTGTTGATCTTCACTGGACCGAATAAAGAAACACATAGAACATCACACACACACACACACACACACACACATACGTATGTGTCTTTGTGTTCAGCTGGTTTTAATGAAACAAAAGGATATAAGGGAGGGCAGAGATTATAGGCATCTCAAATATTAGAAAAGGAAGACATAACTTGTTGCTTAAAAGACTGGAACCTTTAATGGAACTGACAGAGGTGAAAACTCTGGAGGAATTTAAAGAGAAGGAAGTCCATCAAATTCAACCCATGAGATCAGCACTACTTGGAATCAAAAACCAATCAAGGACATGTGAAAATACAACTATATATCAGTGTTTCTAAGGGAACAAGATGCTAACAAAATACCTGGAAACAAAATTGTATAGCACATCAAAAATATCATTGGCCATGACAAGACTGTGCTCATCACAAGGATGTAAATATGGCTTGATATATGTAAATCAATAAAGATAATATATCTGGCAAAAGGAAAGATAAAGGTCATATCATTAACCCAATAGATTCAGAAAAAAGTTTTTAAGAAAATTTAACTTGCCTTCATGATACAGGCCCTTAACAAGTTAGAGAGATGAGGCCATGATACAATAAATGCTGAATGTGAGCAAAGCCACAACCAGCATGAGAAGAATGAGGAAAAGCTGAAACCATTTACTCTAGACTCAGGAACAAGGGAAGGTTGTCTACTCTCCTGATCTCCTTTTACTTAACACCAAAAAATTCTGTTCAGAGAAATTAGGCAACTGAAGAAGTAGGAGGATGGATGGTGCATGCCTTTAATCCTAGCACTTAGGAATTGGAGGCCAGCTTGATCTATGTTGAGGGTTCCAAGACAGTCAGGGCTACATAAAGAGACTTGTCTTCAGAAAGTGGGTAGAGGAGGAGAGGAACCTAAAACTGTCCCATCTCAAACACTGATACAAAACACTCACCTACTTCCCAGTTCCACAGCACATCCCTGTCTCTAACCTGCACAGAGCACCAGCTTGTAGGGCAGGACAGAAGCAGAGCCTTCTTGTACTAAACTGGAGTTACCTCAGCGACCCTGTGCACAAATCAGCACTGAGAAGCCTCGGGACTGATCTTGGGATCTTTAGATCTGCCGATTTAAAATGAAATGTACTTATGGAAGACAGAAAACTAGAAAAGAGCCATCAGAGACATATCTCAAGGGGAGGAAGAATATAGGACATAGGCGATTGATATGAAAGCAGAGAGGGGGAGTAGTGGAGTTGGAAAAGTCAAAGTGGAGTTAGGTATATAGATAAGGCTGATTAGAATGGGTCACAGACTGTGGTTCAATAGAAAGACCAAGAATCCAGTAGTTGTTCAGGCCTCAAGGCTAATATCTCATCAGTCCCAGTAGTGTTGAGGTATGGGAGGATTTTTTTATTTTAATAGAGAGCTGTTGGTCTCCAATCTATATGGGATTCCCAAACATATAGGTTCTCGTACCAAGGAAAGGATGCTTCAGCAGTGGCATAGGTAAACTTGGCAGTGAGAGTGAAGGCAATCAGTTAAAAAAAAACCCAAAAGCTTCTTTCTTCCATGTCCTTCTATGTGGGCTGCCACCCGAAGATGGGGTCCAGACTTGGAGTGGGTCTTCTCACCTCAAATAATCCATTCAAGAAAATCTTGCACAGGTATGCTTAACTTAGTTTTAGATTGTGTCAGATGGGGTCTAGTTGACAACCAAGATTAGCCATTAAAAGACATAGCTTATTTGGATGGATAATATTGTTTCAAGAAACTACAGATTACTCAACAAAACCCCAGGACTAGAGATATGGATCAGTAATCAGGAACACATGATGTTCTTGTGAGGACCTGAGTTCTATTCCCAGCATCCATTCAACTCTAGTGCTCACTGCTTCCTATAACTCTAGCTCCAGGGGATTCTGACATCCTCTTCTGACCTCTATAGACACAGTACTCAAGTACAAGTGCACACACACACAAACTATGATGATGATGATGAAGATGATGATAATAGTAGTAGTAATAATGAAATCCTCTGAAAATAAACAGTACCAGAAGCAGAATACATCCCTGTTGCCTTATTGTTCAAGAAGATCCCACAGATACTGAGAACATTACAAGTGTTTACCATTTCTCTTGGTTGTCTACCAGAACTAAGATGATGAGACCATATTGCTGAAGATACCTTAATTGCAAGACACAGAAAAAGCAAGCTGTAATTAAACTGGAAGCCTCTTCCTTTCTAATTTGCTTTCGTTATGCAAGAAGGCACTATGTAGGTTGCTGGAAGAAGAAAAATATCTGTGGTCTTATGCATCGACAAACCCTGTGATATATAATACTAAATTATCAGGAATGATATGTCCACTGTTGCAATAATGGCACAAAGTTATGGAAGTAACTACATACTCTCTGAAAACCCAGTAAAAGAAAATTCATGATTGATGAGGTCATAAGCCCCAAGGAGAAACTACCATTGTTTAGCTACATTGATATAACATCAATGTATAGGATGTAGGAAGACAAGAACTCTTATACCTGGTATGAATATTCTAGAACAGTTACTGTGGAAAAGAGTTTGGAAGTTCCTAATAGACCTCCTATATGAACAAGCTGTGGCATGTTAAGATGTGAAACCAACGTCCTAATGCCATGTAACAAGGTCAATAGGACACAGAATCAGCATGGGTGTTCAACACTCCAGGATTCTTAAAATGTGGTGCATCCACCCAGTGGAAAACCACTTGGACCCTGGGGGAAAAAAAGCAATCTGCCACTGCAGCAAAATCAATACAACTGGAGGATATGAAATTAAGTGAAATAATCCAGGCACAGAAAGACAAATGATACATGTTCTCTTTCAGGCATGAATGCAAAAAAGGTCAACCTGAAAGCATAATTGTGATTATTAGAGGTTGGGAAACATATCTGTGGAGACGGCAGATAGGAAGGGGCTAGATTCGATCAGTGTAGCTGCCTGCCTATGTGGAAATACACTCTTTCCATTAACACGTACAATTAAGCATGCTAGTCAAAGTTTAAAAGAGAAAAATTGAGGGGGTCATCTTAAAATTTGAAGGAGTTTATAGTGTGGCATTATCTGGAAGGATGCTCATAAGTGCTTTTTTATTTTCTCTACCATAGAAAACACCAGCCCAGAAAGTAACAATTTTGGCCCTGAAAAATATATACCAGAACATAAGTCTTAATAATAATATATACTTACATATATTTAGTAGCATATAATAAGCCAGATACTTCTGGCTTCTATTAGGTCTCTATGCAGTCAACATTGGCTTGTGTTTAATGCAGAAGGTAATGAGAGGTCATTGATATTGTTTCTTGAAGCAGCCAAGAACTTTTATGGCTGTTCTCAGAGTAGAGCCAAGGACTTAATCCACATCTGTAAAACGAAGACATTTGATTAGATAACTTCCAGCTGTAAAAATTGTATGATTAGCTAATTATTCATTATAGAGGTTCAGCCCTTTGCATTTGTCTCCCCTGAATCGATTTATGTCAGTTCAGACTTGGTGGAATGAAGCCATACACACAAAGGCATTTCATCTTGGAATTACACATAGTATCATACAAAGAAGAGATATTTCATTCTAAAGATAACTTTAAGACTGATAGGATGGTTAATAGCTTCTCCTAAGTGGTCTGTGCTTATGAGTGTTGGAAGACTGGAGAGGAGTAACCAAAAGACAGGAGAAGGCTCGGAGCTTTCACCCTTCACCACCCATCAGCACCTTTTTCTGCTGCAGTGATAAATGTAATACATACTTTTCTCCCACAATAGCCACTCCCCCACACCTTTTCCCTTTTTTGTAGGGAAAGAACAAATCCTTAATCTTGGGGTTGAGATGTGATGTTTACAGCCTTGAGGATCTTGTCAAGTGTGCCTGAGAAGAGGAAGTAGGGGATCTTTTCCAATGTCTAACAGTATTCTGAAAGTGCCTTTAGAACCCACTCTATGTAGCTTTATCTGGAATACCTTTCCCAGCTGTTAGCAACAATTAGAGACTTCTCTTACCCATGGATACTATAAGGCAATGGAAAACCATCACCTTTGTAGAATAAATCAGCAGTATTTTAGTTTTTCTGACTAGCAATGATATTCTGGAGGGACTCTGGGCAAGTTTAAGCACCTAGTATGTAGGGATATAGGCCGGCTAAACCAAACAGCCATAGAAGTTGAAGGTTTATGGATACTTGTAAAGAAAATGGAAGGGTAGTTCCATGGAAAACTTTCATCATCTTTCTGTTGAGAAAGGACCTCACAGGCTGGTCTCAATGTTTAAAGATCACTCACCACCACTGATCTAATTAGGGCCATAGAAGGCAATGCAAATGCGACTTCATCTCAGCATGACAATTTTCTTGTTAACTAATATGCTTTGCAATGACTCAGAAAAGATCCTTTTGTGAGAAAACAGGGCAAGAGGAATCTAAATATTTCCAAAGAATTATATGCACATAATTTATAAAAACATCTTAACACTTAAACAATCTTCATGTTTAAATTCTTCCTAATTTTCGGGAACAATATAAAAACCAAGGTATTTCTTGTTATTCACAGCTTTTTATATCAATTCATCTTGAAGCAAAGGAGGATGTAAACAGATGACTACTATACCACTGGGTGGGCCAGTCAATTAAGACACCTTTTTGCTTATTATGTGATAAAATTAAGACATGCTTAAATATACACTCCTTTTGAAATATCCCCTAAGGCTTAATGAAAATTAAAATTTATACATACTTAAGCATGTACAACTGGGATGTCTATTCTTATTGTCAACTTGACTACATCTGGAATTAACAAAACCCTAAATGCCTGGGTACACCTATAAGAGATTTTGTTTAATTAAATAAAGTAGAATGGAAAGACCCACCTTTAATCCAGATATGTTGAAGTGGGAAGATCCCCTTTAACCTGAGCTGTACCCTCTGATGGCAGCCTATACAAAGGGCATGGAAGAGGAAGCTTTTGCTCTTTGACTGTTGACCCTCGCTCTTGCTGACATGTCTATTTCTTCACTGGCATTAGAACCTGCGTCTTCAGGATCCCAGCATCTACTGAAGGCCAGCTGAGGCATCCAACCTTGCCAGCTCAACAACTACTAGGTGCGTGGATTTTCCATTAATAAACAGCCATTGTTGGATTAGCTGAGCCATAGCCTATAAACTACTCTAATAATCCCCTTTCTATCTATAGGTTTTAATCACTTCTATTGCTTTATGGAACCCTGACTCACACAGCAACCATACCCTATTACTTTTGCATAGGAGCATTGGCTTTTATTTGACTCCAAAAGATAATGAAAAACAGGAGGAAAACCTGGCATCTCTGCCTTCATTTTGTGTATCCTTTAACACTGTGTGGGCATGGTAATCACTAAGGAGTGTCTTCTACCTAACCCAAAATATCTCCTGTTGATACCGAAATATTTTATTGTCAGGTTTGTACTATGTTCTGTTCTAGACCCTAGTTTCCAGCCATTGTCCTAAAACTGCAGTCACTTTGGATTCCAAGAACAGCAGAACTGAAAAGAACAGACCACTCCCAAGATTCGGGTAATTATCCATGATGCTGAGGCCACATGCACCCTAGACCTAGGGCAGAAATAATGCCCCTCTGGAGAGAACCAGATTATACCATCAAGAAATAAGGACTTCTACAGGCCACTTCCCATAACTATAACCAAGACAATGACCAATATAACTACACCTTGACCAGGACTACCTAAACCTACATATCTCTTATCCTTTCCACAAATCTCTCCTTAAATCTGAAGCTCATGGGACACTTGGGATCATAGGACCCCGTTTTGTTTTCCCAGCACACTAATGAAGTCCCCTCTATTCCTCACCCTTATTCATGTCTTTGATTGACACAGTGAAACACCCGCCCACATTCAGGCTGCTGGAGTGGTAAGAGGCAGGGCTTTTGTCATACTGTATGAAAAGCTTTTGCTGGGGAGATGCACTCACCTACTGTGAGTAGAGAGAAAAAAGTCTTTGGCAGAGCAAAGTAACAGTTCTACCAGAGTCCAACTTGATGAGACATTGTACTTTGATTGAGGTTACTAACAGGCATCAGGGTAAGTGTTAATTCCCAAGAGCAAGTGTCACACCAAGAAGCCTATCCTAGTATGGGTGATGGCTCATGAAAACTGCATTCTTCCTGGAGCTTTCTAACAACTTGCAGACAGCTCAATAGGTCAGAGAGATCTCCTCTACAGTATTAGATCTCCTCAGGGGTTACTATCTTCTTCTAGTGGGTATTTGGTGCTACTAAAAGGCTAGAGGAGGTAATTATGAGTCTTGCAAATTTCAGCTTTTCCAAACACTTGAACTCTATTTACCTTTTAAGTATCATGACTCTCTCATTCCTTCCTGGAGATATTTCAATTGAGAGGAAAACTGCCATATGGTATGCCATAAAACTTGTGTTATGGTATGCATATAGATTGACAAATATTTATCACACTAAGCTAACTATTAATCACAGCCCATATGCATCATCTCACATAGATCCTTCAGTTCCCCCAGTATGGCTACCATGCTGAAGATGTACCCCCTTCCTATATCTCAGATGCACAGAACGATATTGTTACTTACAGTTGCACTGCTGTACATGAGGCCTGCAGAATTACTTTCTTCCGCATCTCTGAAACTTTGTGCCCCAGCCTCTGCTAATCACTACTCTACTCTCTGTTCCCATGAATGTGACTTTTTTCCTATTCCATATATAAGGAATATATGATTCATTATGTTAACCACAATCAATAGAGTATTATGTGTCAAAACTGTTCTGAGCATTGAATACAATGTGGTGAGAAAGAAGACAAAGGCATCTATCTCCCTTCATAGAGCTCACAGCCTTGTGACAGAGTCAACATTAGATATGTTAACTTTTAAGTAAATCTGAGATTCCAGCAGAACAGGCTATTGTGAGAGAAGACTCCCATGGCAAACCTGATGGGATATCTTTGTGGGGGGTCACATCAATTCTGAGAATGAACATGTAAATTAAAACCTTGAGATTAATTGGATTTAAGCAAGAGTAATCAGGGACAGAAAAAACAAAAATGCCATTCAGCAACTTGGAAATTCAAGAACCAACTGTTAGGTGAGAAAATTCTTTATTGTGTTTTTTAAAAATTTGCAAATTTCCTGGATGACGTCATGGAGTAGCATTGTCTTGTGTGTGAGACCAACAGTGAGACAGTCTAAATGAAAGTTGACATTTATAATGGCTAAAAGTAAACTGTAGCTCCTAAAAATGATCCAGCTAATTTTATAGAAATTAAGAGAGCACCCTCTGTTTAAAGATGATATTGTCAGGCACCCAAATCTAGCCAATAAGATTAGAAAATATTTTCAAAAAACACAAGTTAATATTTAGAAATGATTCCAAATACAAGGAAAGACATGTGCATTAGGAAGGTGGTGGGGGAAGGCTCTAAACTATATGTCTGCCCTTCCCAGAGAGTCTATAACATCAGATAAACATGTTCTTCTTGTTTAACTAAAGGCTGGTATCTCTGACCAGTTCATAAACTTCACAGCATTCAGTAAAAACAATTTACATTATAGGGCCTATGTGGTCCAAAGTCTTTAACCATATGAAAGAGAACTGTCCCTCAAGTCCTCTGAAGGATTTCACAGGTATTATTTTTAGTGACCTCACTGTTCTTTTAGATGTTCCAGAGCCTAGAAACATTTAAGGGCTATAGTAAATTCACTTTGTTGGAAGCAAAAAGAAAAGATTACTCAGTAGAAACATCGTCTGTAAATGGCAAGTGAAACTAAAGAAACAGAAGCAAAAGTGTGTGTATGTATCACAAAACATTTCACTTAATGTATAAATTTCTGTTTGTTATCAAAAGAACCATTTTACTTCAGAACAATCTCAGGGCACGATGATTTAAGAAATTCTTTTCTGCAGACAATCTACAGAATTCACTGGATATTGGAAAATGTAGTCCAAATGAGAAAATTCACATAAAATGTGTGGAATGAAGCCAGCCTAGTCTACAAAGAAAGTTCCAGAACAGCCAACATGGTTACACAGAGAATCCATATTTTGAAAAAACAAAACAAAACAAAACAAAGAAACAAATCACCTTAAATGGACTTTTAAAAAACATTAATAGAGAAGATCTTGTAACTTTCATTATTCAAAATGTCATAATTTGCAAAGAAAGGGGATTTACATATTAAAAATGGATGGCAAATATTTACATTATGGTGTTTCTTAAGGCTTGGTTTGACTGAGTGACCTGAGATGGTTTGAATATGCATGGCTCATGGGAAGTGGCACTATTAGGAGGTGTGGCCTTATTGGAAGAAGTGCATCACTGTGTTGGTAGGCTTTGAAGTTCCACCTAATGTGGAAAGGAGCTTCCTTCTAGCTGCCTGAGGATGCTAGGCTTGTCCTGGTTCCCTATGGAACAAAATGGAGACCTCTAAGCTCCTTCTCCAGTGCCATGTCTTCCTGGATGCTGCCATGCTGCCTTGATGATAAAGCACTTTTGAACCTGTAAGCGAGCCCCAATTAAATGTTGTCCTTAATAAGAGTTGTGTTGGTCATGGTGTCTCTTCACAGCAATGGAAACCACCCTAACTAAGACACTGCCTCTGAGTTTCATGAGGACTTGGTGGGTCCTTGTAACATAGCAAGCTATTCATTGCTGCATCTGCTGTCAATCCTATTGAAACGTAGCCATAGCTACAGCTGTTATACCAATGATGGCTTGTTGACCATCACTGGTTACCTGACCCAAGGATTAAGAAATTCAGCATTAAAAAAATTGTTAGATATTTTCTTCATTTACATTTCAAACGCTATCCCAAAAGTCCCCTATACCCTCCCCCCACCCTGCTCCCCAACCCACCCACTCCCACTTTCTGGCTCTGGCATTCCCCTGTACCACAGCATATGATCTTCACAAGAGCAAGGGCCTCTCCTCACATTGATGGCCAACTAGGCCATCCTCTGGCTACATATGCAGCTAGAGACACAGTTCTGGGGGTATTGGTTAGTTCATATTGCTGATCCTCCTATAGGGTTGCCGACTCCTTTAGCTCCTTGGGTATTTTCTCTAGCTCCTTCTTTAGGGGCCCTGTGTTCCATCCAATAGATGACTGTGAGCATCCACTTCTATATTTGCCAGGCACTGGAATAGCCTCACAAGAGATAACTGTATCAGGGTCCTGCCAGCAAAATCTTGCTGGCATATGCAATAGTGTCTGGATTTGGTGGTTGTATATGGGATGAATCCCATAATGGGGCAGTCTCTAGATGGTCCTTTCTTCTGTCTCAGCTCTGAACTTTGCCTTTGTAACTCCTTCCATGGGTATTTTGTTCCTCATTCTAAGAAGGAATGAAGTATCCATCACAAAAGAACACACATGATATGCACTCACTGATAAGTGGATATTAAGCCAGAAACTTAGACTACTTAAGATACAATTTGAAAAACACATGAAACTCAAGAAGAAGGAAGATCAAAGGTGGATACTTTGTTCCTTCCTAGAATGGGCAATGAAATTCAGCTTAAAGAAACTAATCATCAGAGTTGCCGAAGCTATAGTTACCAAGCTTTAAGTGTTCCTTCCAATTTCAGTAGACAAGATGTAAGCATAGCTTATAGCCTATTCTAGAATATTCTAGAATATCTGTCAACTTTATTTTCTGATGATTCCCAAAGTTATTAAGAAAAATGCTAGAGAGATGGCTTAGCAGTTAAGATCACTTGCTATTCTGGCAGAGAACAGGGATTTGGTTCCTAGCACCCATATAACTCACTCAGAGGATCCTGACCACTTGGATTCTGGGAGGATCATACATAAAGAGGGTGTACATACACAGATGAAGACAAAGCACTCATACACATAAATAACATGTAATTTTTAATGTAATTCCATTTCTAATTAAAATATAATATTCTTAAAGACCACTACTCCAACGAAAACACCCAGAGAAACTTTGAGAGAGCTGTGAATGTGAAGAAGTTAAAAATATAAATTCCACAGAGGGAAAAGGCATTCCCAGATAAGCAGGTATAGACAGCTATTTTTCAATAACCACTCTCCCCGGGGGTGAGACGAATTCGCCAAATCTGATTATGAACAAAAAATTGGCTTGTCAAATTAGATAGATTATTTGAGGGGGGATCGAGCCCTGGTAGGTTTTAACAGCTGTGTAGAGTGGGCATGACAGATTGGAACATGAAGAAACCTCCAACATGGTGCCAATTTCCATCTCCTGCTGGTTTTCTCCTGCAGGACTTTTTATGACAACTGGGAATTGGAGGAGTCTTGGGGCTGATTCAGAGAGACACAACCTTCAACAGTAGAGCAGCACAAAATGAAAAGGCATGTGATATTTCAAGACAGGTGTTATCTCTTGAAAAGAAAAAAGGAACTGCAATTAATGAGGAACATAAACTGACTCTGATCCAGATAAAGTTGGCATGGCGCAATGAGCTTCTGAGTGTTTTTAGAGGGTTGGGGGTAGGTAATAATACCATCTTCAGAACATAATGTGTTATATCTTCTACCTGGAATACAATAAGAGAGTTTTAAAAATATGTCACTCTAACATCTGAGATAAAATCAAAGACAAAATAACCAATAGAAACAGATCTACAAATGACCATATAGTACAGTGTGTGGAGAAACTTGTTAAAATATCATATATTAAAAAAAAATAGTGGAAACAGACAGAACAAGTGAAGAATTTCAACCAAGAGAGGGAAGCACTCAAGGACTAAAAAGAAAGGTCAGTCTGGAGGGCATTTGTCTTGAAAGTATGGGGACCTGAGTTAGAGCCCTAGTGCCTCATAAAGAAAATAAAACACAATAATCACAAGAACAAATGGTCTGATGGTATATGTAATCCCAGTGTGGGGGAGACAGAGACAGATGGGTTCCTGGGACTTCCTGAACAGGTAGCCTAAAAAACTCAAGAGCAGTGAAATACCTTGTCTCAAAGAAAAAAGAACGACATTTGAGGTTACTTTCTAATGTGCATGTGCGTGCGCACACTGGGCTGAACATCATGGTAATGAGGACCTGTCAGAGCAAAGCTACTCTCCTCACAGGAGAGAGAGAGAGAGAGAGAGAGAGAGAGAGAGAGAGAGAGAGAGAGAGAGAGAGAGAGAGAGAGAGAGAGAGAGAGAGAGAGAGAGAGAGAGAGAGAGAGAGAGAGAGAGAGAGAGAGAAGAGAAGAGAAGAGGAGAAGAGAAGAGACAAACTATATCCTTCAAAGCACATTATCTGTGGGCTACTTCCTACAATTGGGTTGTGCTTCCAGTAGAGTCTACTGCTCCCCAAAAGCACTCTGTGCTAGGCACCAGGCTTTTGGCACACAAGTCTTTGAGAAACACTCCAGACCGAAATTCTGAAGGGTCTTAAATATAATGCTAAGGTTCTTTTTTTTTTCACCTTTATTCTTGAGGTTGAACTGAATTAATTGCATGTTTCGAAGCAAGCTCTGATAATAATGAACCTATTACTCGAGGGAGATTAATTTGGCAGCAAGAAGAATGAATTGAAAGAGGAAGCCATGAGGAGAGCTCAAGATGCGGAGGGACAATCTGTCATAGTGTCAGGATATAACTTTCAAGTTTGAACTGTAGCAATGGAAGTGGGCTAATGCAGCTAAAGAGATAGCTGAACTGATAGCAAATACACATAGCAAACAGCAAAGCACACATGCTGTTTTAAACTACTCTAACACATTCTTTTTATTGTGGCATCTAAAGGAATCTCTAAGTGTTGTCCTATAGAAGCCAAACATTTTCTAATGAAAACCTCCACTCATAAGGTTCTCATAGCCAGTAAATAGAAATGTGCACCCACACAGAGATAGAAATCCAGGCACCTTTCAGTAAATGAAAGGAAGATTCAAAATAAAAATATCTAGAAAATGAAAAGTGCCTTGATTTGCCAAGCATTGTGATTCCTTCACTTTGCAATCTAGTTTTGTTCCAGACTGGATCTCACAAAGATAAAAAAATTAACCCAAATATTTGTATCTGGGAGACTGTGCTCAAAATGAAACCTATAGAAGGAATTGTGTGACTGAAAACAAGGGATTTCACTTAGAGTTTATGCAAGCAAGACAGCTCGATTCTGACTCGATGTCTTAAAGTGTGTTGAAATTGAAGACTGTCCTGTTTTATATGGCAGATTTAATATTTTAAAGAGGCAGACTAGAGTCTATGGGAACAATTCAGTGACTACTATACTTGTTCTCTGCTAACCTCTCACCCCCCCATACTACTATATAGTTTTTGTCTTCTAAATTGTGATTCATCTGATATGCAGGTAATAGAGTCCATGATTCAACAGGAGACACAGAACCCAAAATTCAGTCAAGGTGTTGATACTACCCTAATTCAAAAGTACTGGCTAATGTTTTACCATTATTTTTATGTTTGCTTTTATTTTGGTCACTGCTGATCACTTCAATTTTGAGAGAAGCTGTGTTTTCTTTTGTCTCTTCCAAGTTGAGCTGCAAGAGCAAGCCCCATCCTAGCATCCCAAGATCAGAGCTAAATGAAGAAGACAATAGACAGACATGGTTCTTTAAACCTACTAATATCTGAGTTGAACAAGTCCCCTGTACTAACAAATAAAAAAGTGTTACAAAAATGATGGAAAGGGCTCATATCATATTCTTAAAGGGAAAACTCTTTTCACTATTCTTGCCAAGATGCGGACTTTTCTTAACATTTCCAGACTTAGGTGGCTGGGAGACATTTTAAGTATTTACTAATCTCTAGGCTCTAAGGATATGCTTAGACTTTAAATCAGCTCTTAATAATTAACAGGATTTTATTGAGTCCTCATTATGTGCCTCCGACAGTTAGAATAGACAGATGCTGAAGACATCTACTTCTCATTAAGGGGATAGCAGCTGAGTTTGACAAGAACAGTGCTTAAAAATAATTAGAGAACATGTTCAGATGCCTTGTAACTTGAAGGGGAGTAATGGTAATGGTGGCCATTTATTGAACTCTTGTTACATGCCGGTCCCTTGCTTAAGCGCTTTAATGTGTTATCCAAGGTTCTACCTGCAAGGGTAGATGTACAGAGAGAGGAGATCAGCACAGGTAGGAATGGTTTCAAAAGATGATGAAGGAGCTTAGAAACACCCAAATAGGTAGGGAAGTATATTATAATCCAGAAACAGGTTGCCAACCTTCAAGAAGAATGTCCTGATGATAAAACCTGGAGCTAAATTGGCAAGGATATGTATAAGAGCAAATATATATCATTTGCCATTTATTTGCCCTTCTTCCTAGCTGTGTCTTTGACAATGTGCCTCTGATTCTCATCAAAATACACATTCTACTTACTTCCAATGCCATGAATATACTTAGCCTTGGGATGACATTGCCAGTTCAACTAGGGAGTAGAGCAAGCATTCCAGTCCTGGTCTAGGACTGTAGCTGCCCATGCATTTGATCCCTTTCTTGTTCTCAACTTTGCAGACTTTACCTCTTGCCTTAATAATGAGCCTTGGAACATGAGGGACTACTCGTAATGGACCTGAACCAACCAAGCCAAAATCACCCTAGACCAGCCACCCCCACTGACTACTGGCTGCAGACTCATGTGTAGGTTCAGACACAATGGCAGCAACAACCAGTATCAGATCCAAATGATGAACAACTGACCTAAAGACCTTTGAACTAAGACTCTAATTCCAAAGGGGTAAACTCCCTTTGGCACATCTTCTTTGCATTTCCTACGGAATACTGAAGTCAATGTTGTGTGCCTCATAGGCTTCCTTTGGTGGCACTTCCTCCTAATGTTGGCGGGTATCGAGTCATTCCTTCAGCCTCTTGTCCCACTCTGCTGTGCAGTTTGTTAGTCCCATCCAGCCACATGGGTTTCAATTCCATCAATGTGCTGATCTCCCAGTTATATGTCTGGCTCAGATCTCTCTCCCAAAATACCTTTAACCCTATCTCCCTGACATTCCCATACAGAAGCCTACTGAGCATCCTAAGGGCGATGTGACCATCTTTCCTCATTTCAACTCCACACTAGTCTTCTGTTCATCAAACATGTGCTGTTTCTATGTTTATTCCTCTACAGTCTACCTGCAATCTGGCAGTCCTATACCTCCTTTTAAAGGTGAGTCAAATCATCTCACTTTTCAGTTTGACTCTTTCACTGGTTCCCATCTGACACAGAATGAAACCCGTGCTAGCTATCTGACACTGACCCAGTCTTCTACTTCTCTGCTTAATTTGCCATCCTTACTGTCCTCTGTTTTGCTAACATGATTCTGTAAACCCTCTGGCCAGCTCTCTTCCATGTGAAATTTTCTTTCTGAAACCCATATTTCTATCTCAGCAGTTTGATGAACTGAAACTTCCTCTGACTATGCTTTTCCTAGGATTTCCATGTGACTGACTTCTACCGGCCATCAAGTCTTTTCCTAAGTGATAGCACATGTCTAGAACTGGCATGAAAGAAGCAGAAACAGGGAGAGCGAGACTTTGAAGGCAAACTAGGCTATATGACAAGCATTTCCAGAAGGAAGGAATGGGGTGGTGGTAGGGAAGTAGAATAAAAAGAGAAATAGTAAGAAAAGAGAAGAGAGGAACAGAGGGAATGGAAGGGGAGGAGAGAGGAGAGGAGGGGAGGGGAGGGGAGGGGAGGGGAGGGGAGGGGAGGGGAGGGGAGGGGAGGGAGGAAGACAAAAGAGCCAGAGTCAAGCCTGGATGATAACTCAAGAGCAATAACAGTTAGTCTTGGTCACTGACCGTCCGCTCAGAGCAGCATCAAACAAGCACTAGGTAAACACATGGATGATTGAAGATGTGGTCATTCTCCTTGCTTAGAAAGCAGGGAGCAAATGCAGTCCCATTAGCATCTTCCTAAATACTGGCAGTCTGGCATAGCCTAGCTTCTGTGTTCAAGATTGCCTAGGTTCAAAATCCAGCCCTTCTACTTAGTGGTGTAGTGCTTCGGACAAATCATTGAGCATCCTCGCACCCTCTCCCCTTCCACGAACCGGTGCCTCCACCACAGGGTTAGATGACTCAAAGGTGAATTTACATACAGTAGCTAAAATAATTCCCAGGGGGCTCATAAATATTAAGATATCACATCTCATTAATAGTCCCTATCTGGTGAAAAGGATTGGAAGAAATAATTTATGTGAAGTTCTTAACGTAGTAAATCAATGTGATCTGATCTCATCTCTCCATGTTTAAGACACTGGCCTCCTTCCCCCACAACTGTGGAAACTACACTCTGCTTCCAGTGACATCTGAAAAGCAGGTTTTTCTTCATGGAAGCTCTCATGTTCCATCTTTCTCTGTCAACCCCCATAGTTCTGTCTTTATCTCATTAGGTCTTCTCAGCAGCCTTCCTAGTTGGCCAATTCCCTCTTTCCTTAATGGAAAATCCCATAAAGGCCATTTTCCTGACAAGCAGCTGGTCTTTGTTCTCTAAGAGAGGGGTTGTGTGCTATGGTACCCCTACCAACTACTGTTCCTTAATGGTGCATAGGGCAGGCAGGGGATGTTCAGCTTTGGGACCCAGCAAGAAGATGGCTGGGGACTCAAGTATCAGCAGGTGTGTAGGGGTGTGGGGTCTTTGTTTCTGAATTTGACCTTTAGCCTTCTGCAGCCATTCTCTGAATTGCCCATTAGCTTAGGGAAACTGACCACTGGGCTTTGATCTGCTGGCACTGGTGTTGATGGGTGGTGCTGTAGAGCTGTTCTTTGACCTCTGGAAGTCAGACTAGGGCTAAGTCAAGGCAGAGGAGACCTTTCATGTGTGGAAAGCAGCCCCCTGCTACTCTGTGTGGTGACCTTGGGACCCAGCCATCAGTTCCAATAGGTGCTCAGTCTGAGCAAAAGCAGGGGTCCGTGTAGGGACCCCAGGGCTTTGAGGAGGATCCAAGGGAAGGAACCAACCAGGGAGGACAAGCCTGCTATTCCTGTGGGGTCCCTGCTCACAACACCCTTGTCTTGCTGAGTTTTTTTTGCCCTCCTGGGAGAGAGAGAGTCACGGGACTGGTGAGGAGTGGATTAGATTTCAGAGGAGGAGGGGAGCCTCGAGTCTTAAGAAGAATGGGGACAGGAAGGACTAATTATTTCATTTTTATGAACTTACTAGCTTCCATGGTTCTGCTGATCAGTGCTACCCCATACCCCTACCCCCATCCCTATACCTAGCTTATCCAATGGAGATAGGGGTTCAGGGGCAAAAGACCCAACCAAAATTGCAGCATCCATCACTCTCAGCCCTTCCCTAGGTTCTAGAGCTGCCGCAAGCACTCAGATCGTGAGAGTAAGTAAGGTATTGTGGTCATGTGACTCCTTGAGGCAGCAACTCCTTGAGGGATGTCAACTGCTAAGCTTCTAGAGCAGTGGTTCTCATTCACAATGTTATGAAAAAAAGGGAGAGATTAATACATTTTTCCAACTAGGATCCCTGCATCTTCAAGACCAAGGCTCAGGGGCCTTGAGGTTGTGAAGAGACCATTGCCCCTCTACAATTTCCCTCTACATTATGGATCTGAGTCTCTCTGATGCTTTGGTTGGGTGAATACATATAACTCACCTCTGAAAACAAACAAACAAACAAACAAACAAATAAATAAAAAGAGATAGTGCTCTTTCATAGTCACTATGAGGGACACAAGCTTTTCTCTTTTCTCTTTTTCTCTTTTACGTCTTGGGACGTAATGTAAATATAGATTGAATGACTGCTGTTTTTCTCAGTCGTATTGACTGAAACTGTTTAATGAGCACATTGCCTTAAAATACACATTTGCCATAAGATGGTTCCCCCAAGAGGAAAGGGAGGCCCACCATTATGCTCCTGACATTCATTAGTTTAGACATGCTGAAAGAGTGCAGAGGAGACATTTAGAAAAAATAGCTTTCCTATAGATCACTGGATTATCTGTTTTTTGTCTTCCCTTTCATTGATCAATATGGACTTTAGGTTTGCAGTTATGAACAATTACTAAATTCAATGAAAATAAGATTAAAAGCCCTCCAAGCACTAGAGAGATGCTAACGGGAGGTCTCTGCTCGTGCTGGGCAGTGTCCCACTGACATGTCTGCTACACAATCCTTTCTGTCTTCTCTGTGTTCTCTCTTCCCAGAAGGACTAAATCTATGAAATTTTAATTCCTGGAAACAGTTCATCACACCAGCATAACATTTACTGCCAATGGGTGGCATTTAAGACCCCCATTCTCCCAATTCCTCATCACAGAGGAGAATACTGATAACCCTTCAATAATCATCCTGCCATACACTGGTGTGAACCACACACTTAAATGACCCCATTTAAAAAATTCAGATATGCATCATGTATATAAGTGTCTTGAGTATATTGTTGCATGGATAAAATAGAATGCCCAGAACTGCTCAGCTATGAGGACTTTGAGACCTTGTCTGTCATCATAAGTGCTCTTGTTAACACCTGTATTGAAGCCATCACTCAGCCAGAGGGTCATCTGTGCACATGTGTTTTGTGAATATGCTGAATAAAGCTTTTCATATACAATTATGGACTTGGACAGTCTTATATCCTCCAATTAATAGTATGATGATAAGCTATATACAGTATTTCAATCAATGATGGCTCAGTGTCACGTAAAAACATCACAGCCCTTTAATTTGGTATAACCACATTCTGCGACATCACATAATGACAAAACCATCAACTGTCTCAGAATGTACCCGTGAGGGCAATGTATATGAACATATGCTTGGAACATTTACTTTTCCATGGAATGGAAACTAAATTTCAACAAAAACCTAGGTCCCTTACCTGCTATGTGGTAAACAGAGGCCTGCACTGCTCATAAGACCTGAGTTTCTGATCTGTCCTTCCCATTGACCTGACGTGTGGTCCTGTGCATGTCACAGTACCTCTGCCTGGTTTAGTCATGCCCACTTTCTAAGAGTTGTTCTCAATTTAAACCTCCTTGATGCTATATTTTTTTCCATAATATTCAGATTCTCTTTTTTCATGGACTTCTTCCAATGACTACCAGAGACAGCCCGCTTATAGCTGTGCAAGAAAAGATGTGGATTTTTTTTTGCTACATATACTTAATATGCTGTTATTAGATTATATCATGTATTTATTTTAAGCTCTTGAAGTTAAGTTTAGATAAGCTATAATTATACTCATTATAATGCTGAAATGCTCAGATTTTCTTTCTGCAAGTCAGCTTTTAGTAAAAAGATAAAATATAGAGACACAACTTAGATCGGTGTCTTCCTCTTGAAGTCGTCATGTCTGGGAGTCAGTGCACATTGGAGTGGGCCCAATCTGCTTTTAACTGTTTCTTCCATTACTCTTTGCCCAGTGATCATAAATGGTCCAAGTGTTTGCTACAAGTGACTGCAAGATCCACAGGCATCCAAAACACAAAGTATGCTATCTACTGTTAATGTTTCTATCTGTTAACGAGGAAAAGCCATTCATTGTCTTAGTAAATGATCAGGAAATCAATCTATAATTTCAAAGAATGCATCCTTCTAGAAGCCAGAAGAGTAAACAGTAATTTATTGTTCCACAGGGGTTTTTATTTTAACAAACTTGAGAGTGGGGAATGAAACAAAAACTGATAGTAACATATTCACGGTTGCCATGGTAAAATCATTATCAACTACCTGCTTCTTTCTTGTGTTTCTCTGTGCTAAATAGAATAGAAAGGTGTATGCTTACTCTTCTTAAATGCCTTCTAGTAAGAGTTATAAACGCACTTGAGACTATCTCAATCAAGCACACGTTAGCCAGATGTGGTGACACATGCCAGTAATTGCACACACTATCAAAGTGTTCTTAGCACAAGAGCCTGAAGCAGAAGTTCAAGGCCAGCCTAGGCTAATAGCCAGACTGCTTCAGAAGGAAATAGAATGAGTGCTTCTCGAGACTTGGGAAAATCTCATAGTCTGAGGTTTGGCAGGGCTAAGACAGGAGGCAGCTGCTTGCTGCTATGCTTACTGATGCTAGCATATTAGCTTGAGGGGGGCTGGTCTCTCCATATCCCAGCACAAAACTGTTAGGCCTCTCAGTGAGCTAGAGGCAGTATCAAAAGACCCCAAAACATTGAATTCCAGCTCTGTGACTAGCCATCAACCCTGCAGCATCTCTAGTGCCATTTGTCTCAGTGTGGCAGGGATAGAGTTCTCTCCTGCTGGACCAGTTAGGAGGTCCTCCAGGCAGTGCTGCTGGATGCTCTGTCCGAAGCCCCTTCTAATCCTTGCACACTTCTGTGAGCTTCCAGATCTGTGTTAATCATTCCATTTTAATGTAGCTGGCCTAATGCCTACCTCTAACAGCAAATGTGTGCTAAATGGCAAAATACTCATGTTTAAACAGCAGGGGCTCAGAGAGAAAAGCAAGCATTGAGGGCAGGAACAATAAATGGGGGCTCTGACCCACAAAATAACCATACTATGCCTTGAAGAAGAATGTTCCACTTTGGGGAATACTTACACATGTGTACTTTTTACACGTGGAATGAAAATTTCGTTTTGCACCAGAAGCTCTTGAGAGCTGGAGCTTTTAGATGCTTTGTCTCACTAACTTCACCAGGAAGACACTCCATTTTCCAGGCTTCAGTGCATCAAATGACAGCCCCTAATCCCAAGAAGTGTTTCTGCTGTACCAGCCCCAGATATGTAGAAAGAATCACAAAGGATCAAAAATATATTCCCAATATTTTATGGGAAATTCATGAGCAAGCAAAAGCCAGAAAATAGAGTGTTAGAATAAAAACTTGTCTGAAACCACCATCCTGTGCCAAGGAATTATGGGATTATAGCTTGGTGGTGAGACTTTAAGACCTACAAATCATAACAGGCTTGAATAGGAAGTGGTGCCCAGGGGACTGTAGGGAATGCTGCTCACAGGAGCAGAAACCTCAGTCACGATGTGATTCACCAAGGTGTCGCTTCTATCGTCTTTGCCTGGACTCTGGTAGGATTTTCTTGTTCCTTGAGGTTACCTAGACCAAAGCATCCTGGTCCTTTTCTGGGGCTTGCTCTCTTAGTCAAAGAAAGCACAATCCCCTGGCTCTTCTCCCCAAGGCACAAGGTGATGAATCTTTCTTTGCCCTCCTCCCTTCTACACATAAGTGGCCACCCCTGTGGTCAACCAAGGACAAATCCTTTCTTCACATAAATCCACAAAAGATAGCATCTTACCTACCTGCTTTTGAGAGCTGGCTATGTGGTGGCTATACCTCAAAACCTCTGATCACATATTATCCAGTGAGTTCAGACCAGGACAATGCTGAGAGATTACATTTTTCCTTTTGCTTAGGGCTTGACAACTAGCAGAGGTACAGAGGTTAATTTCCTCCGGACATTAGAGAATCTGTACTCCCATTGGATTTTTTAGGGGTATGTTTCTATCCTTTGTCACTTTTGGGCCGTGTGCTGTCACCGTTTTCCTCAACTAATTGTTTGGAGATTGTAAATTTAACACTGAGAAAAGATGACAGAAAGCAACAGTGGCTAAGTCCATGAAAATGGGCAAATAGAGGTGTGTGAGCCCTGGCCTTCCAGACTCTTCTCCCTTGGAGCTGCCATCTTTGAGTGAGCAGTCAAGTGAGAAGCAGATGAGGGGAAAGCTACCATCTCTTCTCTGAACTTAATTTTAGGGTAGGTTTTATAGACCATAAAAGGATCACACTAACAAAAGCCAGACACATGCTGCTAGATAACAGTCTGCAACGTGAAGTGGGCATCTTTACTGTGCACTCTGAGCCTTGCTATACCAGTGGGGCGCCTCAACACCTGCTTAAATGTTCTATTGCTCGACTTCTCATTCTTTCTTCCTTGCCCAAATCACTGTTACTAAGGTGATAGCCAGGGGTGCGCTGGGGTGGAGAAGACATCCAGCTCTTCACTAGCTTCTCATATAGGTAGAAGAGAATGAGAAGACTAAATTCTCCAAAATGAACTGTTCTATTTTGTGGTGGTTTGAATAAGAACTCATATATTTGAATGCTTGGTTACTGGGGAGTGGTAGTATTAGGAAGTGTGTCCTCCTTGGGGTAGGCGTGGCCTTTTTGAAGGAAGTGTTTTACTGAGCCTTTGAGGTTTCAGATGCTCAAGCCAGGCCCAGTGTCTCTTTCCTCCTGCTGCCTGCTGATTGGGATGTAGCATTCAGCTACTTCTCTAGTTCTATGTCTGCCTGCATGGTGCCATATGTCCCTTCATGATGATAATAGACAAACCCCTGAATTGTAAGCAGCCCCAAATGAAATGTTTTTCTGTATAAGAGTTGCTGAGGTCATGTTGTCTCTTCACAGCAACAGAACATTGACTAATGATCTGGGTTCCCAAATGAAACACACCCACACTTACCTTTGCATTTTAAAATGTCTTAAACAGCTCAATAACTGGGCCACTTTTTAACCTCTATGAGGCTAACACACTCTCCCCTCCAATATTCCTGATTCATCATTTACTACATTTATAATCTATCTTGGAGGCCCCAAACCCACACCTACAGCCCTCCTGGGCCACAATCTCTGACATGTTGGTATGCTCTCTGTTTAGAACCTTTCAGGTCTTGTCTTTACTCCTTTCCCCAGCATGTCACCTCTCCCTTCATGCTCCTTCCTCCATCTCTTGCCCAGGAATCCTAAAATCCAGTCTCTGTCTCCCTGCCAAGCCATTGCCCACCAGCAACTTTATTTACCAATCAAAACCAACTGGGGCCAGGGGCCCTCAGCATCTTATGTCTGGATTCTCCTATAATTTGGGGGATCCAATTAACATAATATAAACATTAGACCAAATCTACAACAACAAACGTGTATGGGTGTTTTACCTGGATACCTACCAGTGAGCCACATACATGCCAAGTGTCCATGGAGACCAGAAGATGGTATCAAGTTCCTTGGAATTGTAATTATAGACAGTTGTGTGCTGCTATGTGGTTGCTGGGAATCAAGCCTGAACCGGCTGTTCTTGTAGCTGTTCCTAGTAGCTGGCATGGTGTCAAGCCATCTCATGGATCTTATTTTATTTTGTTTCTGTTTTTTTTTTTCCAGAAGTTTGGAGTGGTGGTGTGTGCCTATGGCATCAATCCCTTGGAAAGTGGGCAGGAGAATATCTTCAGTTGAAAAGTTCAAGACCACTCGTAGCAGCATAGTGTGAGCCCTGTTTCTTAAAAATGGATAGTCTTTATTGTAATTTGAGCTGTTAGAATAAAGTAGCACAGGCTGGGAAACCGATTTAAAAAAATATTGCAATTTCATTCTTACTGGCTGGAAGGATAAGAAGCCTAGGATTGAGGCATTAGCTGATTCAGGTCAGAACCAGTCCTCTGCTTCAAGGGGCATCTGGTTAGCACATTCTAGTGTGGAGAAAAGAGAAGGTAAGAGTCCTGTGAGGTCTTTTTCATCAAAACCTCTATCCCTTACCTCTGCCCCTTAAGACTCCACTCTTAAGGCTCCACCTCCTGAAGGCTCCTGCATTAGAGACGTCTGCACTTGAATGGGGAAGAATAACGGAATTCCCTGAAACCTATCAGACAGCACATGCTTTGTCCTGTGGTCCTAATACCTGGGTATGAACCTGAATACAATCTTAGTTCCTCACTGAAGGTCAAAAGAGCATGAAGTCACCCTTGCTCAGAGGGTGACAGGCCAAAGGTGAGCAAGCAGAACCGTGAGGGCTTTTGTACAAATGAAAGCAGGTAAAACAAGAATCTTTCCAAGTGTGCTGCCTACATAGGTTCCTAGGGCAAAAGGCATACATTTTTGTTTTGTTTTCTAATAACCCATTTAGGGGTTCTTCCCATGGTAAAGAATCAACCACCGATTTGTTTTGTTTTGCTTGGTGAGGTCTTAGGAATTGGACCTTGCATGTGCTAGGCAGGCTCTATGGTCCAAGCTATTCTTAATCCTCTTTTTACTTTTTAGGATGGAGTTTTCTTTGAACTTGTTCTGTAGCCAGGGTCATCTTGAAATGGAATTGTTTTGGCTCAGCCTTGTAGACCCTAGGGTTAGAGGCCTGTGGAAAAAAAAATCTCAATTTAATTTATTGAGCAGTCTGAGGGCCACGCATTCTGCATCCTCCTTGGTGCAGACAATTGACCTCAAATGAGAGAAAGTGTTCATGTTGCCTAAGGCCATCTTCCCTTTCGCTTGGGACTTCAGAGCTGAGGTTCCAAAAGTCATTTCCTCCAGGAGTCAGAGGGTTAAGCACTTGCTCTATTTGATTTTCTTTTTCAGAAGCACGTTTCCATCATGTGTCACTTTCAAGCCAGGAGCTCCAAGGAGAAAGAGAAGATGTCAGTAAAGGTAGATTCATTGGTACAGCACATGCCCATGAATACTTAGGACTCACAAGAGCAGAAAAGAAACAGAAAGAGAAAGACTATATATAGTATTTGTCTTAGTTTGGGTTGCTGTGGCTGTGATGAAACACCATGACCACAAAGCAAGTTGGGGAGGAAAGGGTTTATTTTTCTCATACTTCTACATTGGAGTCCATCAGTTGAAAAAGCCAAGACAGGAATTCAAACATGGAAGGATCCTGGAAGGAGGGGCTCATGCAGAGGTCATGGAGGGGTGCTGTTACTGGCTTGCTCCTCATGGCTTACCTAGCCTGCTTTCTTTGAGAATCCAGGATGGTACTACCCACAATAAGCTGGGATCTCTTCCTTCAATCACAAATCAAGAAAACGTCCTACAGCCTGATCTTATGGAGGCATTTCCTAAATTGAGGTTCCTCCTTTCAGATACTCTAGCTTGTGTCAAGCCGACATAAAACCATTCACCTCAGTGAGGCTATGTAGGTAAAGATAGAAAAGATTTTTGAATGAATACCTTTTAAAAATCTATTTGTGGTAGGAGTCTTGTTTCCACATTATTTTGTTTGAGCTTCCTTACAATATTTTCTCTAGTAAACTTACGACAAATGACCGGTAGTTCTATCTGTTGTTTAGTGGTTTGTGTCTTCCTTCCTATACTGGAAGATATTTGAATTTTGAAAGCGATTCATGGAGCTAATCACACTGAAAGTGGGAAAGGCAAAGCTGATTTGTGTAGGGGTTCTGGGAATCCTTTGAGGTGAAATACAAGTACCAGGAAATCCCAGAGATTACTACTGCAAAGGAGAAACATTTCATGCTTATTAAATTAAGAAATGGCATTTGACATTGAGTCCTCCCTCCTTAACTCACAAGCTGCTGACTTAACTCAAATCTGTACTAATTGAAGGTTTTATTTGGCTTAAAATGGACTCTTAAAAAAACTCCAAATGTCCATGTATTACATGTCATTCCTAATTATAAAATATGAATGACAGAAGCAAACTAGTCCAGCTCTCCATTCTAGATAATACATGTATTATTATATGCAATAAAGGCAAGATGTATTGAAGGTATTAGAAATATAAAACATGTCAATTAAATATGTCTTCTATGTTTTGACAGTGGTTTTTTAAATTGTAGGTTTTTATATGTAATAAAGTCAATTTTATATACAACCCAAGTGATCAGAGTGTGACCTCATCTGAACTTCAAGATCTTCTGGGATTTGTGACCTTAGCAAAAACGTCTTGGTCCCTTAACGTAGCTCCTTCTTCAGGCGATTATTTCATTTCAACATGCGAGTCTTTTGCTCTTTGCAGAAAAACATGAAAGGGACTTTCATCTCTCTGGCCAGAGAGTTTGACCACCTACTAAGAATCCTAACTCCACCTGTCTAGTATTAGCAGTTCTCACCCTCTCGTTAATGTGCACTGGGTACTGCGTGCAGATGCAAGATGTCAATTCCAGAATTCACAGATCAGTTAATTCATTACTTCTTAGAGCCCCGTGTCTTAGTGTGTCATGTGCATTCAAACAGAAGTGGGAATTTTATTAAGTGAGTTACTTTGTTGATGCTGTAAAACACTTAAGGGAGACAGGATTCATCTTGGTTTACAGTCTAGAATATACTCTGTTGTGGTGGGACAGGCGGAACAACAGGAAAAAGTTGTGGATGTGGAAGTGAGATCATATACTGCCTGGCTTACATCTCAGTGGATGCACATAGGATGGATTCTAGGGCTCATCTCTCGTTCTCCTTTTCCCTCATTCATTATCTCCAAGTTTGGAGCAAAATATGGCCACCAATAACCCCTATCGGGTCAGCTAAGGTTTGTTTCCCAATAAGAAGATTCCCTACCCAGTACATAAGAAGAGAAAACCTCCCTTGCATCTCAGTACTTGGATCTTTGAAATTTAATAAGGCTTCTCATTCCCAGAGGCCATCTCCAGAGAAAACACAAACCCTAGACATCATCTCTGTTCCTAAGAGATTGACAGTTGCCATGGGGATGGGATGGGGTGCTGTCCTCTGGTGCTCCATGATTTCATCCCAACAGAGCTCCTGCTGAGCCCTAAGTGCCTGCTAAGATTTTTATAGAGGTCCATCAGCTGGGCCTCACAGAGGAAATGCTGGGTCCCTGTGCACTGGAGCCAGGGACATGATTTATTCAGAACTTACTGAGTGATTCTCACTTCCTTGCTTCCTTCACGGAAAAACACAAAAATTCTGATTCTGTTATAACGCCAGGCTCCTGGTTTCAGTCATAATTCTTATGTGGATTTCAATGGCTTATAATTAAAAGTAGAGAGCACTCCAACAACCCTTCAGATGATCAAGCACCAAAGGACCAGTGGATGCATCTAAATGCAGCCTGACTCCAAATGGTAAGCTTTAGATTTTTGCTTTTTATCCCTCTGTGGCCATAAACAGAGAAAGCAGCTCAGGCTGGCTTCAACAGGATCTTAGTCATGACTCAGCCAGTGCTGGGAATTTCAGCTGAGAATACAGCAAGTCCATCAGCTATTTCACAGACTAATGAGAAATCTGACTCTGTTCCTGGACAGAAACAGCTCTCAAAGACAGCATGGCCATGCTGCATAGGAGAGAGCGGTAGACTGCGGCAGGCAGCCAGGAGCTACCTGATACACAATCCATGGTCAGATTCATATTGATTTTGTATTGGAGAGGGGCAGGGGTGAGCATCCTGTGATGCAGACGACTCATCTCGAGAGGATTTGAAGGAGTCCAGGGGAGCCTTGAGCCCATCCATCATCATCATCATCAAGTCAGGAAATAGGAAAATTGGACTAATGTTAAGTCCTTAAATAGATTCAGCAATATCCGTCCTGGACCATAGGCAGAATTTCAGCTTCCATCTTCAAAGTCAGTGTCTCAGCTAGGCATGCCTTTCTCCCCTCCCCCACCCTTTTTTTTTTTTTTTTAACGTTTAGATAGGATGTCACTGTTTAGCTCAGACTGGCCACAAAGCTAACATCCTTCTGCCCTACTCTCCCAAGTGCTGAGATTGCAGGTATGTGACAGAACGTGTACCATATGACACACGTTATAAAAAATATAGTGGAAATTAGTTAGAACATTTAGGACATATAAATAACAACATCACATCTAGCACTAACAGAAGAAGAGAACAAACCACTAACTTGAAGGTTGTCCATGCTAACTCACATGTTTTGCCCCCGACTCTTAGAAACAAACTCTATGCTTAATCACACATTTTCTATTCAGAGGCATTTTGGGGCAAAATAGTACATAGTATTGACTTAAATAAAAGCACATTATATAAATATAAATAAACTGAACTTTGTACATTTTCTGTAATGTATTCTTCCTGCTCAAATCATCAATAGCCAAGTGGCTCACCCACACTGATAGAACAGAAGGAATTTTTTGTTCTCATTACTAGTTAGTATTTATTGATCTATTCTCTTGCCAGATAAATGTTTATCGTTTGCGTTGGTTAAAGAATGTATGATATTTGTGAGGGGAAAAAAATCTTTAGAATATGCTCTCAGCTTTTTGTATTGCTCTTGAAACTAGTTACACTAAAACATTTTCTGATCGGCAATACTGGGGTCCTCACAACTCTGTGTCTTTGGTAATGCCTGCCAGTGACAACCCATCGCAGTTTTGTCTGCTGGGCTCTTTGGCTAGGTTTTAATACCAACTTCTCTGGTTCCTTGTACATTAAATAAGTCACTGCTTCTCTTTTATTTTCAATTTAATTTGAAATTTTCTCCCTTTCTTACATTAAAACTTTTCTCTATTTCCCCCCTCCCTCACTCTCTCCCTCTCTCTCTCCCCACTCTCTCTCTCATACATACACTCAGAGGGGGAAAAGAGAGGGGGGGGAGATTTTTCCATTGACACATATACTCACTTGGAAGACTAATAAATGCATTCCCAATGTATTGTAATGTGCCCAGTGACACATTTATGGTTTGAATAAATAAAGTTACATCTGATTCAGTTCTGAATTCACCAAGTTCCTGATGAGAAGTCACCAGTGAATGGAACTGTCTCCGGGCACTTTTTACTAGCCATTCGCCCTGCATATCGCTGCTTGAGGAGTGCTATTTCCACTTAGAACTTCCCATGCCTTCTCACTTCTAAGAAGAACAGTGTCAAGGTTCTCATGAAGACAGCACAAAGCACACAGAGACGGTTTATCCTCTGGTGGAGCCATTTGTCTATGCCACTGTTTCTCAATCTTCCTAATGCCGTGACCCTTTAGCACTGTTCCTCATGTTGTGATGATGCCCAACCATAAAATTATTTCATTGCTACTTCATGACTGTAATTTTGCACTGTTACGCATCATAATGTAAATATCTGATATAAGGGCATCTCATATGCAACATTCAAAGGGGTGGCAACCCACAGGCTAAGGACCACTGGTCTATTCCATCTTATCTTCTGTTATGGCTCTGTCATATCCTCTTTGCCGTATATATTTGCCAACTCCCCATCTCTTCCCCTATGATACTAACTGGGAAGGCTCTCCAGGGGATCGCCAGAACTTTCTGCATGTAGAAAATACTGCCCAATTTTAGCCTACATGTTACTATGTAAAACATAGTCTTTTCAAATTTTGAACATGCTGAGAGGAATTTTGTTTGTTAATTTGTTTTGCTTTTCTTTAATTTTAGTTGGAGGGGGGGATTCTTAATTTTTCAGCCAATGTCTCACTATGCAGTCCTCATTGGTTTAAATCTAGTGGTCTTCTTGATTCTGTCTTCCAAGAGCTGACATCTTGGGCAAATGCTAACATATCTAACCAAAGTTGTTAAGTTTTGTACTGAGAGATTGTATAGCTTGGGGAGTGTATATTGGTTTTCTGACTTTTTAATGGTTTTATTTGGTTTCCTAAGATACATTTAAGATAACATTATCATCATCCCAAACTGATCTCAAAACCTACTTAATTTGTGAAATGGAAACATTACACAAGTAAAGCTATGGTAGCCTACTCTTTCAGTGTGATACAGAGAAAAAGAGAATCAGTTTTCTGTCCTGAGAAGTTGAGGGCTTAAGAGCAAGAACAACACTTTCACAGTATCTCTACTTCTATCATTATTGGGTTCTCTCTACTCAGTTGTAAGAATCTTTTCTTGTCTAAGATACCAACTAATGACTAGAGAATGTCATGTTCAAAGTGGCTCTAGGAAGTTCCTTAGACACGAATCCTCTGCCTTCCAAGGGTCAGTTTTTTTTTTTTCTATTCAAAGAAATGAAGGCTCAGTCAGCAAGAAGAGTAACTAAGGACTAGATGCAAACAGCTGAAATTATTCCCTTACGTTCTTTCTTTCATTTATATTATAGTTATTATATTATGTTATATTATATTAAATAAATATATGCCCAGATAATTGAAGAAATGAACATTATAGATGCCTAAATGCCAAAATGCCAAAAGCTGATTGGAGATACAGAGTCTTTTCTGCTAGTGCATGCCTAATAATTTTATGTTTTCTTTCTTTCTTTCTTTCTTTCTTTCTTTCTTTCTTTCTTTCTTTCTTTCTTTCTTTCTTTCTCTCTCTCTCTCTCTCTCTCTCTCTCTCTCTCTCTCTCTCTCTCTCTCTCTCCCTCCCTCCCTCCCTCCCTCCCTCCCTCCCTCCCTCCCTCCCTCCCTCCAGGATTTAACTGTGTAGCCCTGGATGTGGTAGAACTCACTCTGTAAACCAGGCTGGCCTCAAACTCATAGAGATCCACATATCTCTGCCTCCCAAGTTTTGGGATTAAATGCATGTACTATCACTGTCTAGCCATATTTTTTCCTATGGTTAAAAAGAAATGCTCTACGCTGACAGAAACAAATGAGATCAGAAGAAAACTGACATTGTACCTCTACTCTAGTCATGAACATAAAAGGGAATAGAAGAGGTTAATAGCAGGTATGTTTATAAAACTACACCTAGTTCATTCTGTGCTCAGTGATTCTAATGTCAGAAGTGTTCTTGCTGTATGTTGCAGTTTCTTACTGACACTCAATATGTTGGTAGGAGTCTTTAGAAGTACATATAGTTCATGTTTTCAAAACCTAAGTATAAGTTACTATCAAACTGTAGAAAAAAATTTAGAAGCTAAGCCTTTTGGCACATGATTATGCTAGTATAAGCCTAAAGCAAGAGGAGAATGAATTTTAGGTCAGCATAGGTTATGTAAGATATTGCCTCAAAAATAAATAACACGAAATAAAGTCACTTTGAATTGTCATTCTGAATACTTGATAAAATTTCAAACTCCATCAATTTAAGAGTGATGAACTTGAGGTTTCCTGGAGCCTATTCTTTAGTCTTTAGGGTCAAGAACTTTCATTATATAGTTTTTGTTAATGTAAAGTCTAAGAGAAAACAGGTGTCCCCCTCCCTCTAAAAAATAAAGTCACCATATCTGCTGGAAATTGTGCATGATACCAAATGAGACTTTGATAAGTCTAATATTTTAATGCCCTTAATAAATGTGACATGGAAGAGGAAATATTAACTTTCAATCAATGCTGAAAATAAGAAGTTATCTTGAGCTGAAAGGAATTGCAATTCCATAGGAAGAACAACAATGTCAACTAACTAGACCCCCCCCCAGAGCTCCCAGGGACTAAACCACCAACCAAAGAGTACACATGGAGAGACCCATGGCTCCAGCTGCATATGTAGCAGAGGATTGCCTTATCTGGCATCAGTGGGTGGAGAGGTCCTTGGTCCTGTGGAGGTTCTATGCCTCAGCATAGGGGGATGCTAGGATGTTGAGACAGGAGTGTGGGTAGGTGAGGGAGCATCCTCATAGAGGCAGGGAGAAGTGGGATGGGATGGGGATTTGCAGAGGGGAAACTGGGAAGGAGTATAACATTTGAAATGTAAGTAAATAAAATAACCCCCACAAAAAAAAGTTATCTTGAAAGATCTCAGAGTATGAGTAAAAAAAGATGTGTGATTAATCTTTGTTTATAGTAGGGATGAGGGGGAAAGTCTTGTTGTCTGGGAAACACAAACACAGATAATGTGGACAGCACAGATGACTTAAATGGAAAGGGTTTGTCTCGTAAATAAAAACATAGACTTTGGGCTGGGGAGATGGCTTGATGGGTAAAGGTAGAAAGGGGAACTATTCATCTCTAAGCTGAGTCACCCTGACTATGTCCTCAGCTAAAGCACACTGTAACTCAGCTTCATTTAACTGGCCCTCGAAGCTTGGTAACTACTACACAGAATGCTGTTAAACGTGCTACATCGGGGGACAAAGTAAAACCAGAGTCACAGGGCTGAAGAGGTAGCTCGTCTGAGTGCTTGCTTATGGGGCATAAACACTCAGTTCATTTCCCAGTACAGAATTAAATAGATACATAGCTATAATTCCTGTACTTGAGAGATGGAGGCAGTAGGCTCAAAAGTTCAAGGCCCTACTCCTATTCATAGTAAATTTGAGGACAATATGGACTACATATCCAGATACTGTATCAAAAAACAAACAGACAACAAACAACAACAAAATAGGATTCTGTTATAAAGATAAGGGGAGATGTTTGTCGATACAAACAAAAAGTGTCTGTCAATGCCTGAAATGAGAAAAGGTGCATGGATAACCTTTTAGATATCTGTAAATGAAACTTTGTTCACCAGATGTAATTACCATCTTGGAGGCTTACCACTGAATAAGCTCAGCCTTTCGGAACTCCAGCTGGCTGGTTCAGCTCAGTTGTTCTGCCTCAAAGTGCTCTCCAAGCTTACTGATTCATATTCGCTTCTCTCAGCTCCTCACTGAATTGCTCTGCTTTGAAAAAACTGCCTCTGGGCTCCACAAACTGGACTGCACAGAACTGAATGCAACCAAGCTTCACTGCATCGCTTTATGTCAGCTGAGCTGCCCTCACGGAACTGCTCTCGTCTCCTGACTTACTCTGCACTGCTTTTTTTGCCTTTTAAGATTTATTCACTAAAGAAATAGAGGCAGTCATTAATAGTCTCCCAACCAAAAAAAGCCCAGGACCAGATGGGTTTAGTGCAGAGTTCTATAAGACCTTCAAAAAGACCTAATTCCAGTTCTTCACAAACTATTCCACAAAATAGAAACGGAAGGTACTCTACCCAACTCATTCTATGAAGCCACAATTACTCTGATACCTAAACCACAAAAAGACCCAACAAAGATAGAGAACTTCAGACCAATTTCCCTTATGAATATCGATGCAAAAATCCTCAATAAAGTTCTTGCTAACCGAATCCAAGAACACATCAAAACAATCATCCATCCTGACCAAGTAGGTTTCATCCCAGGGATGCAGGGATGGTTCAATATACGGAAATCCATCAACGTAATCCAGTATATAAACAAACTCAAAGACAAAAACCACATGATCATCTTGTTAGATGCTGAGAAAGCATTTGACAAAATCCAACACCCATTCATGATAAAAGTCTTAGAAAGATCAGGAATTCAAGGCCCATACCTAAACATGATAAAAGCAATCTACAGCAAACCAGTAGCCAACATCAAAGTAAATGGTGAGAAAATGGAAGCAATCCCACTAAAATCAGGGACTAGATAAGGCTGTCCACTCTCGCCCTACTTATTCAACATTGTACTTGAAGTCCTAGCCAGAGCAATTAGACAACAAAAGGAGATCAAGGGGATACAAATTGGAAAGGAAGAAGTCAAAATATCACTTTTTGCAGATGATATGATAGTATATATAAGTGACCCTAAAAATTCTACCAGAGAATTCCTAAGCCTGATAAACAGCTTCAATGAAGTAGCTGGATATAAAATTAACTCAAACAAGTCAATTGCCTTTCTGTACACAAAGGATAAACAGGCTGAGAGAAAGAAATTAGAGAAACAACACCCTTCTCAATAGTCCATATAAAATACCTTGGCTTGACTCTAACTAAGGAAGTGAAAGATCTGTATGATAAGAACTTCAAGTCTCTGAAGAAAGAAATTAAAGATCTCAGAAGATGGAAAGATCTCCCATGCTCATGGATTGGCAGGCCAACATTGTAAAAATGGCTATCTTGCCAAAAGCAATCTACAGATTCAATGCAATCCCCATCAAAATTCCAACTCAATTCTTCAACAAATTAGAAAGGGCAATCAGCAGATTCATCTGGAATAACAAAAAACCTAGGATAGCAAAAACTCTTCTCAAGGATAAAAGAACCTCTGGTGGAATCACCATGCCTGACCTAAAGCTGTACTACAGAGCAATTGTGATAAAAACTGCATGGTATTGGTATAGTGACAGACAAGTAGACCAATGGAACAGAATTGAAGACCCAGAGATGAACCCAAACCTATGGTCACTTGATCTTTGACAAGGGAGCTAAAACCATCCAGTGGAAAAAAGACAGCATTTTCAACAAATGGTGCTGGCACAACTGGCGGTTATCATGTAGAAAAATGCAAATTGATCCATTTCTATCTCCTTGTACTAAGGTCAAATCTAAGTGGATTAAGGAACTCCACATAAAACCAGAGACACTGAAACTTATAGAGGAGAAAGTGGGGAAAAGCCTTGAAGATATGGGTACAGGGGGAAAATTCCTGAATAGAACAGCAATGGCTTGTGCTGTAAGATCGAGAATTGACAAATGGGACCTCATGAAACTCCAAAGCTTCTGCAAGGCAAAAGACACCGTCAATAAGACAAAAAGACCACCAACAGTTTGGGAAAGGATCTTTACCTATCCCAAATCGGATAGGGGACTAATATCCAATATATATAAAGAACTCAAGAAGGTGGACTCCAGAAAATCAAATAACCCCATTAAAAAATGGGGCTCAGAGCTGAACAAAGAATTCTCATCTGAGGAATACCGAATGGCTGAGAAACACCTGAAAAAATGTTCAACATCCTTAATCATCAGGGAAATGCAAATCAAAACAACCCTGAGATTCCACCTCACACCAGTCAGAATGGCTAAGATCAAAAATTCAGGTGACAGCAGACGCTGGCAAGGATGTGGAGAAAGAGGAACACTCCTCCATTGTTGGTGGGATTGCAGGCTTGTACAACCACTCTGGAAATCCGTCTGGCGGTTCCTCAGAAAATTGGACATAGTACTACCGGAGGATCCAGCAATACCTCTCCTGGGCATATATCCAGAAGATGCCCCAACTGGTAAGAAGGACACATGCTCCACTATGTTCATAGCAGCCTTATTTATAATAGTCAGAAGCTGGAAAGAACCCAGATGCCCCTCAACAGAGGAATGGATACAGAAAATGTGGTACATTTACACAATGGAGTACTACTCAGCTATTAAAAAGAATGAATTTATGAAATTTCTAGGCAAATGGATGGACCTGGAGGGCATCATCCTGAGTGAGGTAAACCAATCACAAAGGAACTCGCACAATATGTACTCACTGATAAGTGGATATTAGCCCAGAAACTTAGGATACCCAAGATATAAGATACAATTTGCTAAATGCATGAAATTCAAGAAGAATGAAGACCAAAGTGTGGACACTTTGCCCCTTCCTAGAAATGGAACAAAACACCCATGGAGGGAGTTACAGAGACAAAATTTGGAGCTGTGACGAAAGGATGGATCATCTAGTGATTGCCATATGCAGGGATCCATCCCATAATCAGCTTCCAAATGCTGACACCATTGCACACACTAGCAAGATTTTGCTGAAAGGACCCAGATATAGCTCTCTCTTGTGAGACTATGCCAGGGCCTAGCAAACACAGAAGCGGATGATCACAGTCAGCTATTGGATGGATCACACGGACCCCAAAGGAGGAGCTAGAGAAATTACCCAAGGAGCTAAAGGGAAACTGCAACCCTATAGGTGGAACAATAATATGAACTAACCAGTACCTCGGAGTTCTTGTCTCTAGTTGCATATGTATCAAAAGATGGCCTAGTCGTCCATCACTGCAAAGAGAGGCCCATTGGACTTGCAAACTTTATATGCCCCAGTACAGGGGAACCCCAGGGCCAAAAAGGGGGAGTAGGTTGGTAGGGGGTTGGGGGGGTGGGTATGGGGGACTTTTGGGATAGCATTGAAAATGTAAACGAGGAAAATACCTAATAAAAAAAATTAATTAAAAAAATAAAAAATAAAATTCATTTTCAAGACAAAAAAAGTTTTATTTATTTATTTTGTGTACATGAGTACGCTGTAGCTGTACAGATGGTTGTGAGCCATCATGTGGTTGCTGGGAATTGAACTCAGGACCTCTGCTTGCTCTGGCCCTGCTCTCTCTGAGCCCAGCTTGCTCTGACCCAAAGATTTTTATTTATTATTATATGTAAGTAGCTGTCCTTAGACACACCAGAAGAGGGTGTCAGATCTCATTACAGATGGTTTTGAGCCACCCTGTGGTTGCTGGGATTTGAACTCAGGACCCTCGGAAGAGCAATCAGTACTCTTACCCTCTGAGCCATCTCACCAGCCTGTACTGCTCTTAAGTAGCCTCTTTCCTGTCTGTTTTCCTGAGAGTTTGGCACTTCCTATATCTGACTCTGTCAAACCTTTCTCTGATACTTCACTCTATCTGCCACTCAATTAGACATCACGTTCAAACATGACTGCTTCCTTCTACAAACTAATTTTACTTTCATTGTTTGAGATTAAAGGCATATTCTAAGAGCATGTTTGTATTTCAGTCAGACAGATTAAAGGTGTATCATTCCAGTGAGATCACACATACCTAGAAGGTCTTTGGATATAATCCCTTGCCAGGGCAGCCATGTTGCTGGATTTAAATTCCTCTACATATATTACAAATTTATGTGGTTACAGATATTGTTGTCAGCAGGTGTTTGGGACTTTAGGACTCACCTGCTAAACAAAATACCAAAATAATAACAAACTCTCTCTCCCTCTCTCGCTCTCGCTCTCTAGTCTCTCTCTGTGTCTGTCTCTGTCATACTTGCTTTGCCTGTTAATAGAGGGCACTTCTTATACAGCAGAGGAGCCATGTTCAAATGAAATAATGAAATATTTGTGGATTTCTAGATAATACTGACAAAAGGAAGAATTTACTAAGCCTACCCTGTAGGCAGCAGACTTGGAGCCCACTTACAATCTAACCTTTCTTTTGTAATTCAATAAAGTCTCTGACATTCTGGGTTAAAAGGAAGAAAATGTAAAATCCAGGTCTTGTTTTTTTTTCAGACTTACATTTCTGGGTCTCATGTCTCCAGTAGAATAAAACAGGACAGGCTCTATTCATAAGCCTTTGTCTTTCTCTCCCAATGTTGGCTAACAAAGGACTGGGGGACAAAAAGCCTTGTAATACCTGAACATTTTTCAAAACAAACATAAACCTGACCCTTCTCAGAGAGTCTCTGGAATTCTTCACATACATAGATGTATACATCAGACATGCTTTGACATTTACTAAACTCTGATAGGCTGCAAATGTGGTGTAATTAGAGGTCTTCTCCTTAGGTACATAATAGTTTTCCTCTATGAAGTGTTATTTGTAACAGCCATAAAAGCATAGCCCAGGTAGTCCACATCTGATCATACCTGCTTTTCTATGCATTTCTTTGTTAAATCTGGGACTCCATCCAAACGTGAATGTTGGAGGGAAAAATTTGACTCTATTCCATGTAGTCAATTTAATATGGTCACGGAGAGGGGAGAGATAGTGTCCTACAGGAATTTGAACAAATGTGTTGGAATTTAAATTTCATGTGTGGCTTCTGCTTTATGGGGATTAGCTGCTGTGCACGTCTGAAAAAGTATGCTAGAGAAGAAGCAAATTACAGATAGAGATGGTGTAAAACCAAGGGTGGCTTTTGAGTCACACTTAACAGCAATAGGGAACTCTTTACACTTTCCAAGTTCCCTCCATCCTACTGGGACTCTTAAACTGAAATAATAATCTCTTTCCCCCTTTAAATAATTCTTGTCCTACTTTTAAGACTATTAGGGGAATAAAATAAAACACATGCAAAAGTGAACATTGGCGGTGCTAAAACATACGAAACAGTGTGCAGAAACTCCACAGACCTTGTTAAAAGAAAAAAAAATCCCTTTCAGAGCACAGAGAAAAACCAGCTAAAGTACAGACCAAAATGTGTGTGAATGGGGGGAGAACATGGGTGTGAATGCCAGCAACCCCACCATACATCCTCTGTTTCATCTTTGCACAGCTGTACCTGACGTGCAGTCAGGGTTATCTACCTGAGTTTTGGTCTCCTTCTTCACATTACCCCATGGCAGATCTATGTATTATCTTCCATTGGTCTGAGGAATATTCTGGTCTTTTATAAAAAATATTCTTAGGCCACATGAAATGAAGTAAATAAATAGGTGCCCTTAGTGGGCTTCCAATCAGTGGTCATGAAGTATAACAGGCAAGACCCTCACACACTGGCTTTAGAACTAAGGTAGTTTACAGAAAGCTCATTCATGGGCATCTACTCTCACAGGGAGCTGTTTGGCCAGGCTTCCATTAGTATAATCTAGACTATTTAGAAAACGTTTTGACCCTAACTTCCAAAACTTATCTCACCCTCATTCATCTCTGGGTTTAAAAAGTTTAAAAACAGCCATTTCTACATGCAGTAAATTCTGTTCTTCCCAAATCTGATGGCTTTCACTCGTGAGAGCTTAAAGGAGCAGGGGATGAGGTACTATGAAACCATGGCCCTTCAGGTTTCTCTCTTCCATGCTGAGGTCACTGGAGACATTTTCCTCCTCAATTCTAATGGTTTCAAGGAGCCAAACTGTCCCTAATTTTTGACCTTGAAGTTTGGGCTCGGGTCCACAATTCTCAGAACTGGGAGTTAGCCCAAACATTTATCTGGCTACATAACAAAAGTTTTGTAAAACTGCTAG